>NW_028197099.1:17500-44912 GCF_037176805.1 Vigna unguiculata | reverse complement strand
ACTAGAAATTTGTTTATTTTGATAGCTTTATCATACGATAAAGCTATCAAAATAAACAACCATGCTTAAAAAATTATTCTTCGTTACCTATTATCTTTTTTTATTCCAACAAAAAAATCAAATGGAATTATCCTAATTTTGAACAAAACATCAATCCATGTTTAATTCGAATCTAAATTCAAATTGGATTTCGAATTTTTAATTTCTATTTTTTTTTCTTAAAGGAGTAATTTTAGCAGTCGACTCGCTTTTTTCAAATTGTTTTTCGTTATTAAGAAAAGGTAACGAAGATAAAATACGAGCTTGTTTTATAGCAACAGTAATTAATCGTTGTTGTTTTAAGGTCAATCTATTTACACGTCTAGATAATATTTTTCCTTGTTCACTAATAAATCGACAAATTAAACCCATGTTTTTATAATCAATTCGGTCCCCCGATTGAATCGGGGGCAAACGTCTACGAAAAGATCGCTTGGATTTAATAAAGAGTCGCTTAGGTTTTTCCATAGTTTATTTATTCCTATTCCAAAAATAACATTGATTTAAATAAATATAATTATAATAAAGGATTTGTATTTTTTTTCTTCTTTAGCATATGTTGTTATATAACGACGGGGACATCATTTTCTCAATTCCAATCGACTAGGCGTATTGTGTCGATTCTTGTTAGTAATCTATCTAGAAATACCGCTTTATTCCTTATTTAGACTCTTTTTATCACAACCAGTACCTTCCAAAAGAACACTTACTCGGATATCTTTACCCTTGGACATGACCCTCCTTTGGGTTTTTAATTCACTTATAACTCTTTTCGGATTCGAATCTAAGAATCTAAGAAAAAGATGAAAACAACTAAGATAAGATAAAAAAGAAGAATTCGAAAAATTATGAAAGATTTCGTTCCAATTTAATTGAATCTAGTACAAAAAGAATACAAGGATCTGTAACTATATTTCGTTTCAAATTGCCAGTATTTTCGTTTTTTTAAAGTATTTTTTATGATATTGTTGCCCCAACCTATGGATTTCTGCTTTCACTTTCTTTTTCATAGGAATTGAATTAATAATTCAATTCCATTGAAGCCTGGACCAGATCCCGATCCCGAGTGTCACTCCGAATTTCAATGAGGCCAATTTAATCTTTCGTCTTTATCTTTCCTAAAAAAAAAAAAAAGAAGAGTAGGTTAATTACACATATTTAATATATAATTGGACCTTTCATCTTCTTCACCCCTTCCCGTGTCAATAACTAAAATTAAAAAAAGGGGAATATCAATGCATCTGGAAAAAAACGATTGATCTCTATCAATAGACCCGCCAAAGCCCCGAACCATAAAGTACTTACTACTGGTGCCACGGAAAGATATGTTTTTAGATCTCGCATTTCAAATCCTCCTTTCTTTTTATTATTTAAGTATTTTTTCTCTGTTGATATATATCAACAGAGAAAAATGTGGAAAACAAGACAAAGATTCTTTACAATAACACTATAAACAAATGGAAAAGGGATGTAGCGCAGCTTGGTAGCGCGTTTGTTTTGGGTACAAAATGTCACGGGTTCAAATCCTGTCATCCCTATCCCTAACAATTACTTATTCTATGATATTCCGTATTCTATAATATTCCATATTCTATGAGATGAGCAATAAACCGGGAACCTGTGAAGACGAATTCCAATTGAACATACATACTGAATATCTATATGCAAAATGGATTTGGATCATATAATTTTATGAAAACAAAACGCTCTTAGTTCAGTTCGGCAGAACGCGGGTCTCCAAAACCCGATGTCGTAGGTTCAAATCCTACAGAGCGTGATTCTAGTATTATTCGCCTGATAATTACACTGAAATAATTGAACATTCAAAAGAAAGTCTGAATTTTATCCTTGTCGATTAGGATTAAACTAAATAAATAGGGAATCACAAAAAAAGAGACATTAATGAATCAAAGATCCAACTGATCACCTCGTCGGTATTGTAAATATGCAGTTACAAATAATCCAGCCAAAGTAATAGGAATTAAACCTAACACGATTCCAAATAGAAAAACTTCAATCATTTTTATTTGTTCGAAAAGTAAAAAGAAAGGTAATATAATATCTAGCCTTAAACATAAATCTGTATTGATCATAAATCTCAACGATCGAGAATTGTAAATTGACATAGTAAGGAATTCTAGAATGTCTTATACCAAAATTTACTATTCCTCTCAAAATTACAAATCAAATAAGTCGTATTTTACTAAGACCAATAAATAGAGACGAGGTTATAATTAAAACCGATAGTAAAAAACCGAAATAACTAGTGATAGTGGGCATATAGAAACTAAATGAAATATGTTCGTTCTTTTTATACATATGTTTATAAAGCACTTCCCTAAATTTCCATTTTTGAGAGAAAAAAGAAGATAAAAAATCCTACTTGAAAGATACAATTCAAAATTGGCAATTCCTCAATAAATTCAATTATTAGAGACGAAAAAAAAAAAAAGAAATAGAGTAACATAATTTAGAAATAAATTCCTCATCTGTTACATCTACCCATCCTGTGATTTCAAATCAACATACTTCTTAATCAACTCAGGAATTAAGTAAACTGATCTAATGAAAATATTTAGTATTATTCTATAGATATCCAATAGAATTCTGTTTATATTGGAAAAAGAAAAGAAAAATTATGAATATTCAAACAAAGAATAATAACTCTGTTATTTCATTTTATTTCACTTTGAATTAATGTAGAAGAAAATAGAAAAAAAGATCTTCAACAACCACAAAAAATATATTTATTGATTTGGCAATAATTGAATTATTAAAATAGAAAATCTACTTTATGAATTATCTACTTTATTAATTATTAGAAACCCTTTTCTCATATTCCGATTTTAATGGATCTTTAGTTTCTAATCCAAAACTAATAATTTGAAATGTTAAGAACCTTCCTTTTATACTATTACTCTAAAAATTTAATATAAAAAAAATTTTTATATACCCAAACTTTGCAAAATTTTCTATCGGATTTTTGACTACATAGAGACAATCAATGAAAAAAGAAGAAAAAAATCTAGTACTAAAATTTTACACTGATTGTGAAATTTCATTGCTCTGTTAGAAGAAGGATAGCTATACTGATTCGGTATACTCAAAAGACACCGTTGGTACAAAATGGACGATCTAACAAGGATTCTATTTCAGTAAATTTCGCCTTACTGATCTCGTCTTTTATGGACTCGATCCCCCCCTTTTGACTGTACAAGAATATGTGGAGTTCAAGATGTCTGGAAGCACAGGAGAACGTTCTTTTGCTGATATTATTACCAGTATCCGATACTGGATTATTCATAGCATTACTATACCCTCCCTATTCATTGCAGGTTGGTTATTTGTCAGTACAGGTCTAGCTTACGATGTATTTGGAAGTCCCCGCCCAAACGAGTATTTTACAGAGAACCGACAAGGAATTCCATTAATAACTGGCCGTTTTGATCCTTTGGAACAACTTGATGAATTTAGTAGATCTTTTTAGGAGGCTCCAATGACTATAGATAGGACCTATCCAATTTTTACAGTACGATGGCTAGCTGTTCACGGACTAGCGGTACCCACTGTTTCTTTTTTGGGATCAATATCAGCAATGCAATTCATCCAACGATAAACTTAATTTGAATTATAGAGCTATGACACAATCAAACCCAAATGAACAAAATGTTGAATTGAATCGTACCAGTCTCTACTGGGGGTTATTACTTATTTTTGTACTTGCTGTTTTATTTTCAAATTATTTCTTCAATTAATTAGAATTAATAGAAGAAATAGGAATAGTCAATAATATATATATTAAGAATTCTTTTATCCCATTCGGAAGGATATCATTTCATAATTATCTATGACTGTTTGTTAATGTCTTTAGCATGACTGACTACGTGATTAAATGTGGAGGAAAGTGGGATAAATGGCCGATACTACTGGAAGAATTCCTCTTTGGATAATAGGTACTGTAACTGGTATTACTGTGATCGGTTTAATTGGTATTTTCTTTTATGGTTCATATTCCGGATTGGGCTCATCTCTGTAGTAATCGTATTCTATTTGGGTTTTTGAAATGAAAGTGTAAGAACTGAACAGGGATCCACTCTTTCTTTGACGAATGCAAGTGGATCCCCCTTGAGTTCTTAAGAATTCTAATTTTTTTTCATATAAATGACTACTTCTTCCGATGTTTCAAAAAATTCCATTTCATTCTTTTTTTTTTATTTGTTCACTACATATTATTTTACATATTATTTATATACCATAAAAGATTATCTGGCAGAAAGATTCTAAGTTGGAAAAAAGAGAAACTAAGATATAGGATTTTTCAGGAAGGGATTCAAAAATAGTATTTTATTGATATTTTTAGAATATTTCTATTTCAACACAAACAAGAAGGAATAGGAATCGGACTCTAGGAAAGGACAAAGAAAAAAAAAAAAAAGAAAAAACAAAGAATCCCCCTTAGAGTAACTTTTCGATATTTGAATATATATATATATTTTCTATTATACAGATATTATACAGAATATAATTACAAAAATTATCAAAAAAATTGAGTTATTTTTACGAGTTTAATATGTTGATAAATACGCGGAACTAAAAATTCATTTCGAACAATTGAACCTTCTCAAATTGTTTCTTCTTAAGAACTAAAAAGATTTGTGCTAAAATAATAGATGCCAAGAAGAACAAGAGACCTTGAACACGTAATGGATCTTGAAGTACTATTTCCGCATCCCCCTGACCAAATCCACCGACATTAGGATTACTTGTTAATGGCTGATCAAGTTTGATAGATTCACCTTCTGAAACAAGAAGTTCTGGTCCTGGAGGTATAATATCAATCACTTCACGCTCATCTAATGCATCTACTATAGTGATTTCGTATCCCCCTTTTTCTTTTCGTATGATTTTTTTGACTATACCTGCTGCTGTAGCATTATAAACATTATTATTACTCTTGCTCCCGTCAAGATAAATCTGGCCCCTTCCCCTGTTCCCGCCTACATATATAGGATATTTTAAGAAATGAATATCTCTTTTACTAGCGGGATCCGGGGAAAGAATAGGAAACGTGATTTCATTATATTTCTGACCAGGAACAGGGCCTACTACAAGAATATTTTTTTTTGTAGGGCGATAGTTTTGAAAAGACAGATTGCCTATCTTCTCTTTAATCTCAGGCGAAATACGATCGGGGGGTGCCAATTCAAAACCTTCCGGTAAAATAAGAACAGCCCCCACATTCAAAGTTCCCTTTTTACCATTAGCTAGAACTTGTTTCACTTGCATATCATAAGGAATTCGAACAACTGCTTCAAATACAGTATCAGGAAGTACCGCTTGTGGAACCTCAATATCCACGGGCTTATTAGCTAAATGGCAATTGGCACAGACAATACGACCGGTTGCTTCTCGGGGATTTTCATAACCCTGCTGTGCAAAAATTGGATATGCATTTGAAAAGGGTGCTCGAATTATTATATATATCATGACCGATATAGAAATGGATCGGGTAATCCCTTCCTTTATACAAGAAAAAGCATTTCTAGTTTGCATGGTCTAATCATTGATCCTGAAAATTTCTACAATAAGATTAGGTAGGTCACTCGCATAGTTCCCTATCCAAGGTGGGAACCCCTTTTTTATTTAACTTTTTTTTAAAGAGGGGAAAATGAAAAATTATCTTTTTTAGATAAAAACTTGAAATTCATTGAAGTAAATCGGTTTTTCTGTCAATCATTCATTGAATGATAAATCACTACAAGTGATGGAGATATGCGATTTAAATAACGGAAAATCCAATATTTTAAAATTGTATCTAAAATGACTGGAAAAGTGGACACAAGACCGGATATAATTTGATCATTTTGAGCAAATCCAAAATCTTTATAAACGAAGCCAAAAAGTAGTTCCCACCCATGGGTTGAATGGAATCCTATACATAAATCAGTTAATAAAAGAATAGAAAAAGCTTTTATTGTGTCACTTAAATTATATATAAATTCTCGAACCAAAGAGTTAATAAGAACAAGTTCTTGATTACCAAGAATAGAATAACCGCTTAGAATAAAGAAACAAATTATATTTGTGGAGAAGTGCAAAATCGTATTCATACGATCTTCATTGTGTGTTTTGATTAATTGGATTGTTTCTTTATAAATTCCAGTACGAAGGTTTTGTATATATGTTTTCGGACATTCCTTTAACATGTCATCTAAGAAAAACAGTTCCTCTAATTCTATGAATTTGTTTAGAATACTCTTTTCTTTAATATCATTCAAGAAAATTTCGGATTGACTAGTATTCCACCAATTAATAAACCAAGATTCCAGACTTTTCTTAAATGTGAAAGAGATACACCAGGGCAAAAAGACTATAGATGTAAGATATAGAAGGGGAATGCTTTTTTTTTTTTTCATTTTTCGTCTTTAATGAACTTAACTTCATCTCTTTCGTCAACTCTATATGATAATAACTTTTCTATCAAGTATAAGCTTCATTACAAGTTATAGAGCTTCTAGATAAATTTAGATTGTATTTTATCATTTTTTTTTACTTAAACTTCGGAAGTTAGCCTTTGCCTTCTTTAATTGAGAAAAAAGAATACATAAATCGAATAAGAAATCGAAAGAATTCACAGTCAATTCCAATCCAATGAAGAAAAAAATATTGTTTCGAAAGGATATTAATTGCTAAGATTCGAAGAAAAAAGGATTCTTTTTAGAAATACACCAAGGAGCACTTCGAGTTATGACTATAATATTCAAATTTCGAAATCAAAAAATGTCCCATCTATAAAAATAAAAATTGAAATATTTTGCAAAAAACAGTTTTTTTTCAAAATATTTCAATCGGTACACTAAATAAATAGGACAATTCTGAAACTTTTTGTGCAATTTTATTTCTAGTTAAGTCCAATTTTCATCAATAAAGAAGCGGTACACCTAAAAAAAAAGATAATTCGCCAGCTCTATTTGCAATTTCTAGTGGAGTCAAATTATCTTCAATACGAGTCAAGGGAATAAACCCCTGTTCTATTGTTTCCATATAAACGAGACTCTCATAAGTAAGAGTACGAGTCAAAATACTTCGTTCTTGAACTCCTGTTATTATTCTGATAGATTTAATCTCGTTCATAGGTATTTTGAGAATAATACGACGATTTTTTCCAGGAAATCCCCAACGAAGAAAACATACTTCTTCTTTATTTTTTTTATCGAAGATATCAAAACCACCGCCAATATCCCACAAAATAATCCACCACAAATAAAAACTAATAAAGAGACCCCCAATTCCATAAAAAGCCATCGCGGCCCCTTGTGGAATAAATGGAAAATTACTAATTTCCTGAGAAAAAAGGAAAAGACCCATACCGAGATAACTGGAAATTGCAACCAACAATAACCCCAATGAACCTAAAAAAATGATAAAGGCTGAAAAGATATTGCTTATTTTTCGAGACTCTGTTATAGAATAGATCAGTACTTCTTTTGATCTTTTTTTTAAAATATTCATTACCCCCTCTTTTTCTTTTTAAGAATAATAATTGTGGAATAAAAAACCCCAGAATTTTACTTGTTTCTAAAGTAATTTTCATCAACTGGCGCTACTGAAATGTAAACCTTTAGGGGGAATTCATCCAATTGCTTCCAGCTCTAAAAAAAAGATCTATAATATTTTTCCCTACTTACCGCCGTATCTAAAAAATCTTGTTTTTTTGAACATAAAGAAATAAAGAAGCCATTGCAATTGCCGGAAATACTAGACCCACTAAAGGAACAAAAATGGAAGGAAAGTTTATCATAAATAAGGGTACCTCGATTTACTATTTGTACTATATCTATTTTTATTTTTGTCGATTTTTATTCTTATTTTTATTAAAAAAGACAGTCTATAATCACTAGAATTCCTATATCTTTATACTTAGTATATAGGAATTCTAGTGATTATAGCTAAGCCGATATATATCAGAATATACCCTTTTATGATTCTTAGTATTTTTTTATTATTCTTTTATTTTATTACTTTGATCCTGTATGTTTTGATTTTGTATTTCAATTCCATAATTTCTTTCCTTTTTAGTCAAAGAAAAGAAATTATGGAATTGCAATAACTCAGTTACAACTCCCTTTAAAAGATTACGCGGTACGATTGAATCAATTAAACCCTTATTGAATAAAGATTCAGCTACTTGTGAATCTTCGGGCACTGTCTTATTCAATGTTTGTTCAATTACTCTTTTACCAGCAAATGCAATATAAGCGTTTGGTTCGCCAATAATGATATCCCCCAACATGCCAAAACTAGCTGTCACCCCACCCGTAGTAGGAGATGTAAGTATCGATACATAGAATAATTTTTGAATTGTTTGATAATAATATAAAGCAGAAGAAATTTTAGCCATTTGCATCAAGCTCAAACTTCCTTCTTGCATACGCGCTCCTCCGGACGAACATACGAGAATAAGAGGTAAAAGTTGATTAGTAGCATATTCTACCAAACGGGTGATTTTCTCACCTACTACGGATCCCATGCTACCTCCCATAAACTTAAAATCCATAATACCAATTGCTACAGGAATACCATTTACTTGACCTGTCCCTGTTTGAACAGCCTCAGTTAATCCTGTTTTTCTTTGATAAGAATCAATACGATCTTTATAAGGTTCTTCTTCTGAATGAAATTCAATGAGATCCAGAGAAACCATGTCTTCATCCATAGGATTCCAAGTACCCGAATCAATCGAAAATTCGATTCTATCTGAACTGTCCATTTTCAAATGATATCCACAGTATTCACAAATATTCCTTTTTGATTTCCAAAATTTTTTATAATTTAATTCATAACAATTTTCGCATTCAATCCACAAATGCGTCAATTGTTCACTTTCATGGAGATTCATATAATTTTCTACTAGAGTGGAATCACTATCATTTGTATCATTCGTACTAGTTATTAAACTAAAACTAGAATTCTCACTTTCACTACAATTTCTGACCTTACCTAAAAAGTAACTATAAAAATAACTGTCATTATATTCGACTATATTACCAAAAATGCAACTATCAACACAGATTTGAGAATGAAAATAACTATCAATGCAACTATTAATATAATTGTTCCAACTAAAAGGAGTATCATACATGGAATGATCGTAATCACTCTTAATAACAGTATTCAGATAGCTAGAAAAAACCCTTAGAAAAGAATGATTGTTGTTAATCTCCAAAGTTTTATTTTCAATATCTAAATATATGGAATAACTGTTCTTCTTATTATCCCTAACTAAAAAAGTTTTATCAGATAGGAAATCCTGTATGTTATCGACACCTACTAAATAATCAAAAGAATTATAACTAGAATTATCACGATCATCCCACCTCTGAATTTTTTTATCTATATCAGTTAAAATTTTGGGTTCTTCGCTTAGACTGGTATTCTCAATAGGACCAAGACTCTCCATTGATTTACTTAATTCACACCTGTATTCGAACTTCCTATTAAGTAACTTAGAATTGAACCACCATTTTTCCATAGAGTTTTTTCCTGTATTTCCATAAAAAAAAATGTATAGTCATTGGATGAAAAATCAAATAATAGAAATATTCCATTTTGAATATTCTATCTCATTTATTTACTATCAAAAAAAAGTATATAAATCAAATAACTAGAATTAATAACTGAAAAAAATAAAGAGCGAGTCAATATTAAAAAGAAATAACAATAAAATAAGAAGAAATATGAAATAAAAAAATCACCTCATAGGGGGGAATCTATTTAAAAGTCCAATTACTATATTTAGTTACTCTTTTTTTTCCTATATTCTCTCTTTTATCTCTATACAATTTTTCATTTTTTTTGAAGATTTATGAAAATTTCATGAATTGTCTGACTATATAAAATTGCATTCTATGATTCTATATAAACAACAAGAAATAAAAAAATGAAGTATGAATATAACAAGAGAGCGGGGAGTTTTGTAAATCTATATACAAATAATCTACACCCCCTTTTTGATTTCATTAATTGAATTTCGTTTGTTGATTCGAGCTAAGTTCTATAAAAACACCTGCCTTTTTTGAAATATGCTGAACAGTTCCTGTAGGTTAAGCGCCCCTTGTCAAGGAAATGAAAGAATAACAGGAATATTGAAATAGGTTTAATTCTTTATAGGATCCACTTTCTGAAGATATCTTCCCTCTCTTTGGGGTCGAACATCCCTTAGCAACAATTCGATAAACAGCTCTTTGGGATAGATATAGATACCCCCCCTCCAAACGTACAGGAAATTTTTATCCCCGTACGGCTCGAGAATATCAAAAATTCTATGTATTTCGAAAATTATGATGTAAAATAGAGCAATAAAATCATCAAATCAATTAAACAATGACTGAAGTATTTTTCTTTCGTATTTTCTTTCTGAAAAAAAAAAACTCTTCCTATTTGTACCTCCATAACACTCAATTTGAAAAATTCTCAAAAAACTAAAAAGAAAACCAAGCAGCAGCTATTTCATTTATTGAGTGGTCTCTACTCCTCTTTCTTGCCCGTATTTCGTTTCTTTATCATTCATTTCTTTTTTCTAAAATTTTTGATAATAGAATTGATGATACAATTTGAAAATGGTATTTCCTTAATTCCCTGATTTTTTAGCTTTTCTTTGAATCTTTGGGTTTAGACATTACTCCGGGAATCTTCAATTTTTTAAAAAAATGGGAGCAACATACCTGTTTTTCTCTGAAAGAATCATAAAAAAAGTTAATTCCTGCGGATAAACTTTTTGATAAAAAAGCAATTTTACAAATTTCAACCATTTTTTTTGAACCTGGCTGAAATAAGATCCTTTCTATTTTTATAAAATAAACAGACTTATTAACTTTTTAGAATTTATTAAATTTTAGATACTTGCTCCCGAGAAATGAATAAATTCGAGTTCCATCATGTACTATTTACATCATTAATCCCTTTCCTGTCCCAAAAACAAAAAAAGGGGTCTAGTGGAACAGAACAAATGATGTCAAGTCAAGATCATGTTCGTTTGTAAAATACTAGAAAAAATGGCGGATATCAAAATCCACCCCTAATTTAATCATGTCTTTCAAGCCGCACGTTGCTTTTTACCACATCGTTTCAAACGAAGTTTTACTCTAACATTCCCTTAGCTTAGATCCAGTATGTAATTATCGAATCGTGAATAGTGATTGATTCATTCGCTACATAAGAATCTATCCTTTTTTTTACGTTTCGGTTTTTCTTATATATAATGAAAACCTTTTTAAAAGTAAAGACATAAATGAAAATGAACTTGATATTCTAGCAATATATTTTCTACTCTATTCTATTTTTATAATTTGTAAAGTAGAAAAATGATAATTTTTTTTTTCAAAAAAAGGAGGGTCCCTTTTAATTATGCGATACAATCTGTATTCAAATATGATATACATCCTAAATAGATATGCTCTGGGACGGAAGGATTCGAACCTCCGAATAGCGGGACCAAAACCCGTTGCCTTACCGCTTGGCCACGCCCCATTTTCCATTTTACATTAATAAAGACTATTATTGATATTGGTTGTTCGTCAATTCCAGTTCAAAAATTTCTATAAAAAAAAAATTTTGCGACTAGTATTTTATATGCGTATCTACATATCTATCTATATCTATAAATGGATATAGATAGATAGGATAAAACTAAATTGATTGATCATTACATACAATTCAATTAAGATATTATATAGAAGGAAGTATGATTTCTTCAATTTTTTTGATTTCAGAATAAAAAATATTTTGAAACTGGAAAAGTTCAAATAAAAGAAGGATTCTCGAGATTCTTATCTTATTTGATTCATTTTTTTACTTTTATTCATAACTCTTTATTTTCCTTTTTATTGTATTATGTATATAATGCAATAAAATTGAAAATTAGAATGAAAAAAAAAAAACAAAAATAACTTTTATTTTTTTTAAAGAACAAAATGTTTGTTATGCTTAATATCTTTAGTTGGATCTGTATTTGTATTCACTCCGTCCTTTATTCCAGTAGTTTTTTTTTGGAGAAATTGCCCGAAGCCTACGCTTTCTTGAATCCAATTGTGGATATTATGCCAGTAATACCCGTACTATTTTTTCTTTTAGCTTTTGTTTGGCAAGCTGCTGTAAGTTTTCGATGATATTTTTAATTTGAATAATGTCGTAAAAAAATTCAGAATTTTTCAGAAAACTAAAACTCGAACATTTTAACAATTTATAAGATCAGATAAGTCTTACAGTGTGACTTCTGGATTCCAATATTGAAATTTTTCAATATATAGGAAAAAAAGGGACCTTCTCATCATTTACGTTTTTTGAATTGAAAAAACCTAATCCGATTATTCGATTGGAACCCCTCACCAATCGAATACCTAGATTACAGAAAAAAAGGATTTTTGGTCAAAAGAATTATTGATAATTTGTAATAAAATAATCTACTCTTACTATCAATTCATTTTCGAAACTCATATATATATATCTCCTCATATCCTAAAAAAACTTCATTTTTTAGAAACTTAGTATCTTAGTATTAAAAGAAACAAAATATGTTGTAATATAAGAGAATCTATTCTCTTTCTTTGTCGTTTTTTAATTATCTTGGAGATTTCATAATGCTTACTCTAAAACTTTTTGTTTATACGGTAGTGATCTTTTTCGTTTCTCTTTTCATCTTCGGATTCCTATCTAACGATCCAGGACGTAATCCAGGACGTGAAGAATAGAATAAGAAAAAAGTGGATTCTGTGTTTTCTTGCTTGTGCGGAATTTTGAAATATTTTTAGGATTTTCTCTATTTTAACATCTTTAACTAGTAAATAAAAAAAACAAGTTCAAAAAAAAATACCAAATTATCAACGGAAAGAGAGGGATTCGAACCCTCGGTACAAGAATTTGTACAACGGATTAGCAATCCGACGCTATAGTCCACTCAGCCATCTCTCCCCAATTGAAAAAAAAAAGAATTACTTTGTTTATGTTATATCACATAAACAAGAAGAACAAAAAGGGAGCTTAAAAAAAAAAGAGACTTGCTTTTTTTTTATTCTTTTTTATCTTATCTATCTTTTTTTTATTATTCTATATATTTTAGTTTTCTTTTTTTCTTTTTATACAGCCAATGAGCCCGGCCAGTACCTAGTCGGGCTCTTTTTCTTTTATTCCCATGAATATTGAAGAAAAATTCTTTATTTGAATATATTTTATTCGAAAAAAAAATATTTGTAAAAATATTTGTAATTAAAAAAAAAATAAGAGATACGGATAGATTCCTATGAGATAAAACCAAAATAAGATAATATAAAAATGTTCTCTTTTCTTACTCCCTCTCTTTTTTCTGGTAACGTAAATTGTATATATATATAACCTTCAGCAAAATAAAAAAATGAAAATTATCCCGTTTTTCAAATTTCATTAGAAGATTCTCTAATGAAACATGTCAATACTCGACTTATTAGAATATTATGCCTCCCATTTCTTTATTTTGTCTGATTGCTTTGTTCAACAAAAGATACAATAATGATATTGTAGCGGGTATAGTTTAGTGGTAAAAGTGCGATTCGTTTCAAGGACCCCCCAAAAGTTAAGGGATCCCCCATTTGATTCATATGCCGATCAAAAACTTTATTTTTTACTTAAAGGGACTCCTTTATACCCCTCGATGAATTATTTGCGGTATAATATACATTATTGTAATTTGTATACAAGAAGAATCAAATCGAATTTGACAAATTGAGTTTTAAAATTATGAAACATAAGTTTTTGGAATTGGATCTATAATCCGAATTTTTTGAGTATTACTAAAGGATCTATGGAGAGAAATATACAAAGTTTCTTTCTAATCGTAACTAAATCTTCCATTTTTTTGCATAGTAAAAATTGAAGCAAAATAGCTATTAAACGATTCTTTTAGTTTACTAGAGACATCGACATTTTTTTAGCTCGACGGAAATTTTCTTCTTTTCCTAAAGATTTTCTGAAATAGAAATAGAGAACGAAGTAACTAGAAAAAAAACATAGATTGTTAGAATATTGCTCTTCTAGAGGGATCATCTAAAAAGCAAGATATTTGAAACCTATTCATACAAAAAGGCTGACATAGATGTTATGGGTCAATTTTTTTTATTGTCCATCTCTTCATTCCGTAAAGGAGCCGAATGAAACAAAAGTTTCACGTTCAGTTTTGAATTAGAGACGTTAAATCAAAATGATGAATCAACGTCGACTATAACCCTTAGCCTTCCAAGCTAACGATGCGGGTTCGATTCCCGCTACCCGCTTCTATTTTATTCTATTTAAATCTATCTTTTTTCTTCGAGAATGAATCTAGAATTCTTAAAGAATTTGTCAATTCTTCATTTTCATTTCTTAATTTAGTTTTAGTTATATATATTCAATTATATTCAATTGATTTTTCTTTTTTATTTTTTTTTTCTTTTATTCTAAATATTTGATTTATTTTATTTTTATAATTTCTAGAATTCTTTATATTTGTTTGATTCTTTAATCTTTTTAATAAGGTTTAGTTAAAAAGGTTAAAGAATCAAATATAAAATAGAAGCGTCCATTGTCTAATGGATAGGACAGAGGTCTTCTAAACCTTAGGTATAGGTTCAAATCCTATTGGACGCAAGTTGTTTGCATATCTAATTTCAACCTTGTCCTTCTATTTTTTTTGATTTATTACATTTTGATTCGAATTCATTATATATAATATTCAAATGAAATAAAAACATATTAAAAGATACTAATTATAAAAATTGGAAAATTGAATTACAAAATTATTTAATGATTCATCAATTTTTTTCTACTTGTTCCTGGAATAAAAAGAGTTCCATCTGTTCTTTAATAGCGTCCTTTAAAAGGGCTTCTGCTTCCCCAGTGAATGTCTTGGTAGAAGATATGATTTCTTTGAATTGAGGTTTATTCGTCTTTAAGTAAGCACGTAACTCAACAAGAAATTTCCTTACCTGTCCAATTTCTAATGAATCAAGATAACCATTCGTTCCGGTATAAATAGTTACTATCTGTTCTTCCACAGTAAGAGGAGCTGATTGGGATTGTTTAAGCAACTCGCGCAATCGTTGACCTCTTGCTAATTGATTTTGAGTAGCTTTATCTAGATCAGAAGCGAATTGTGCAAAAGCTTCTAATTCTGCGAATTGTGCTAATTCCAATTTTAATTTACCAGCTACTTGTTTCATGGCTTTGATTTGAGCCGCCGATCCAACTCTGGAAACTGAAATACCAACATTAATAGCGGGTCTTATTCCAGCATTGAATAGATCGGCCGATAAGAATATTTGGCCATCTGTAATGGAAATTACATTCGTAGGAATATAAGCTGAAACATCTCCCGATTGAGTTTCAACTATTGGTAAAGCAGTCATACTTCCTTCGCCTAACTGAGAACTTAATTTAGCGGCTCTTTCCAAAAGACGCGAATGTAAATAAAAAACATCCCCTGGATAAGCTTCGCGACCTGGTGGTCTTCGTAATAGAAGAGACATTTGCCGATAAGCCTGTGCTTGTTTGGAGAGATCGTCATAAATGATTAAAGTGTGACGTTCACGGTACATAAAATATTCAGCCAGAGCTGCTCCTGTATAAGGCGCGAGGTATTGTAATGTAGCTGGAGAATCCGCTGTTTCAGCTACTACAATAGTGTATTCCATTGCTCCTCTTTCTTGTAAGGTAGTCACCACTTGAGCCACAGAAGATGCTTTTTGACCAACAGCTACATAAACACATATTACATTTTGTCCCTGTTGATTGAGAATTGTATCTGTGGCTACTGCTGTTTTACCTGTTTGTCTATCTCCAATAATTAATTCTCGCTGGCCCCGTCCTATGGGGATCATCGAATCAATAGCAATAAGTCCTGTTTGGAGAGGCTCATATACCGAACGTCTTGAAATAATACCGGGAGCGGGAGATTCTATTAATCGAGATTCCGAAGCTGAAATTTCTCCTCGACCGTCAATTGGTTTAGCCAGGGCATTTATAACACGACTCAAATAAGCTTCACTTACAGGTATCTGAGCAATTCTTCCTGTTGCTTTTACTGAACTTCCCTCTTGTATCAGCAAACCATCACCCATTAATACAACACCAACATTTTTTGATTCCAAATTCAAAGCAATGCCTATAGTACCTTCTTCAAATTCCACCAATTCACCCGCCATTACTTCATCAAGACCATAAATACGAGCAATACCATCGCCTACTTGAAGTACGGTACCAGTATTTACAATTTTTACTTCTGTATTATATTGCTCAATGCGTTCACGGATAATTTTACTAATTTCATCTGCACGAATGGTTACCATGAAAATATCTTAAATTTATTTTTTATAAGAAAAAAATGATGCCTATACTCTATTGTATAATAGAAAGCCTAATCAGTTATTTTTTTATTTCATCATCCCAAACATGCCAATATTAGCACTAACAGTACGTAAATGTAACTCGTTGTTCAAGCAACTATTTAGAGTTCCTAGAGCTCCCTGTAAGGCTTGTTGTAAAACCCGCTGTCGAACTTGATTAATAACTCTTTGTTGTTCAAAATCAATAGCTTCGTTTTTGTAATTTTCTAATTGTTCCAAAGTCGTATAAATTGAATTAATTAAATTCAATTTTTCTCGTTTGATCTCAGAATAGCCATTCACCCGAAACAGATCTGCTTCTGTTTCAACTTTCCTTAAGCGGGCCTGGGCTTTTTCGAGCTGTTCAATGGCGTTTTCCTGTAATTCTTCTGAGTTTCGAATAGTTCTCCAGATTTTCTGTTTTCGATTATCTAATAAATCACGTAATGAAAGTAGACTCTCTTTCCATCCATTTCAAAATGTCTATGATCTCTTCCCGAACCAAACATGAATCTTTCGATTCATTTGGCTCTCACACTCAATTACTTATCGGAAATTTACCAATTTTTTATGTAATGAGCCTATCCTCTCTTCTCTATTCAAAGTGAAAACAATTACCAATATAAGACTAGAATATTCGGAGGACTCTTTTGACCAAACAAATATATGTCAACAAAGTTGTTTTTTTATTCAAATCCAAAGACTTCTTTTGAATTTATACATAGGTCATCCATCGATTACGCATCGTACAAAGGGGAGGTTTAAATTCACCCGTTTTTTATTTCTCGCCATAAATAGGATTCAAGCCATTTTTTTTATCGACATGAGTGTTTTATATCGAAAAAAAATCGAATAATTTTTTTGAAACCGTTTCCTTTCTGTATTAATATAGCGGTAGAAAGAGTACTACACTGCGTATAGACTTCAAACTCTTTTTAACCATGGTAATAGTCCAAAATTTTTGGTAAATAGAGAATCAAAGTGGATTACCAATAAAGCGCGAAATGCTATGGTTCTTTAAGATTTTTCTTAATTTATTCAAAAAAGAAAATGAATTCAGAAGTAATTCGCGGGATTCTGCACATTTTCTTAATTCTAACTAAACTAAAAAGTGCAGTTTGGTTAAATCCAATTTATTCTTTGAAATAAACAACTCGCACACACTCCCTTTCCAAAAAAAACCAGTAGACCTAACACTACACTAAGATTTATTGGATTTGTTGCTAAAATATCGGTATTAAACACGAAACTTCCGGCGGATGGCCAGGAGCCCAAACAAAGGAAAGAATCGGTTATATTTTTCATATGATCTCATCTCCTCTTATGAATAGACTAATTATCTTTCTAATATTCCTATTAGATAGATAATATAATAATCTAATTGGAATATATAATTATAGAATTTGATATAATTTGGATTGGTCAATCAATTGGAAGATTCCCTAAAAGAATGATACTTCTTAGAATTAGATACCAGTTCTTTTATCAATTGCAAAATCTATCTAGTTTGAACACTTTCAAAAAATTATCTTAAAAGAAATAAAATAAAAGAGGGGTTCATTGGACTAAACAAAAAGAAGAAAGAGGGTGAATAAGTATGTGAATACCTTTCAATTAGTCCTTCTCCTGTGTTCTTATCCGAACAGATAAAGAATTGTAGGAGTGAATTATTAATATAATTCGAAAAAGGAAGTCCACATATGTATTTTTATCTTTTTAGGATTAAACAAAAGGATTAGCAAATAAAAGTGCTAATGCTACAACCAGCCCGTAAATTGTTAAAGCTTCCATAAAAGCCAGACTAAGTAATAATGTACCCCGTATTTTTCCCTCTGCCTCTGGTTGTCGTGCAATCCCCTCTACAGCTTGCCCTGCGGCAGTGCCTTGACCAACCCCAGGTCCAATAGAAGCAAGCCCTACGGCCAATCCAGCAGCAATAACAGAAGCGGCAGAAATAATTGGATTCATGAGAATTTCCTCGTAACCTACATATAAAAGAAAGAAATAGTTAATGATATAATCGACTAATAAATTCTGACTTCATTTTTCAATTACCAAGACTTTTTCAGTTAAAGTAATTAATAAAAATAAGAATTAAAAATTGAAAATAATAGTTATTAAACGAATTACTTCGAGATTTCTTTTTTCGTCTCGAACTACATAGTTTTGGGGGTGAATCTGTATAATCTTTGTTCTTCTCTTACCTTAATTTTGGAATCATTCTTTGAATTCTTCGTTTTTTTATACAATTTCTTTAGTTTTTTAATTTTCAATTCACAATTAGAGCTGAAACGCAAGGACTTTGCTTTTCTATCCCTATAGAAATTGACAGTAATAGCGAGGCCTTTTTTATATAGAAAAGATTAGTTATTTCAGATATATGGTTAGTTCATATAAAACTAGTTCATCTATAATATCATATCACATATACATAGGTTTCTTCTATGCTGTAAACTAATTTTCTTTGTGTTTTAGATTCAATCGAAATTGAAATTCATTCTTTGAAACCTAAAAAACCTTGACTGATCCCCTCACTTCTATTTTTTTTATCATGTTTTTTTTTAAGCTCCCCTTCCCTCTTTTCTTATTCTCTTATCCCATATGGATACAATCAATCTAAATAAATTCATTCGATTTCATTAATGTTTCAAAGAAATATAGGAAATTGGGTGATCTAAATGTTTTTAATTATCTTTTGATCAATTGTTGAATTAAATGTGAATCAAACGAGAATCTACTAACATTCTATATAGTATCTTTTTATCACACATTGTAAACGTAAATATCATACAGAATTCTAATTCTAGCTATTCATTTTTTTTGAATATCCAAACTAATATATACTAATCGAATAGATCTATCTATATCTATCTATATATCTATAGATAGATGTTTATTTTGTAGATTCTATTGAGCCACAATATATGTGTGGCAAGCTAAACAAAAAAGACTATTTTTGAGAAAACTAGTCAATGATGGCCTTCAATGGATTCACCTATATAAGCCGCAGCTAAAGTAGCAAAAATGAGAGCTTGAATACCGCTTGTGAATAATCCAAGGAACATGACAGGTATAGGAACTACTAAAGGTACTAAAGAAACAAGAACAACAACTACTAATTCATCAGCTAATATATTTCCGAAAAGTCGAAAACTAAGGGATAAGGGTTTTGTGAAATCTTCTAATATGTTAATCGGTAAAAGGATTGGAGTTGGTTGGATGTATTTACTAAAATAAGCTAATCCTTTTTTTGAAAGACCCGCATAGAAATATGCAACTGATGTAAGTAAAGCTAATGCAACGGTAGTATTTATATCATTTGTGGGTGCAGCTAACTCCCCATGAGGTAATTGGATGATTTTCCAAGGTAAAAGAGCCCCTGACCAATTAGAAACAAAAATAAATAGAAACAAAGTTCCAATAAAAGGAACCCACGGACCATATTCTTCTCCAATCTGAGTTTTGCTCACGTCTCGAATGAATTCAAGAACATATTCAAATAAATTCTGACCGAAAGTGGGAATGGTTTGCAGATTTCGAATAACTAGAATGGCTGAAACCAATAAGATAGCAATTACAACCCAAGAAGTAATAAGTACTTGGGCATGTACTAGGAAACCCCCTATTTGCCAATAGAAATGTTGACCTACTTCCACAGCAGATATATCGTATAATCTTTTTAATGTGTTGATAGAGCATAATAAAACATTCATATTGTCCTGTCCTCTAAAAAAAGAAGTTGAAAAAAGGGAATTATTTTTATTCAAACATCTCCTTTCCCTTTTGATTTGTCTACTTTCATTTTTGATTTTGAATACCGATACTAATTACATAAAATTTTTGTTTGTTTTCTATTTTCATTTTTGTGCAATTTCTTACTAGTATAGTAAGCGATTCCATAAATCTATGAACCCCTCGAAGCAAATTCAAGAATTTTTTATCTTATTATTAATCAAGAATTTCGTATATATCTAGACCGACCCTCACAAATTGCAAAAACTAATTTGTTAAGAATTAATCGAATTGAGGCTATAGCATCATCATTAGCTGGAATTGAAATATCAGCGAGGTCCGGGTCACTATTTGTATCAATTAAACAAATTGTTGGAATTTCCAAAGTTATACATTCTCGAAGAGCCGTATATTCTTCTTGTTGATCGACGATTATTACAATATCTGGTAAGCCCTTCATATATTTAATGCCGCCAAGATATGTTTCCAATTGAGCTAATTGTCTCTTCAATATAGCGGCATCTTTTTTTGGAAAACTATGAAATCTCCCCGTCTTTTGTTGCATTCTCAAGTCCCTGAACTTTTGAAGTCGTGTTTTTGTAGTATACCAATTCGTTAACATACCGCCGAGCCATTTTTTATTAACATAATGACACCGAGCTCTTATTGCAGCCCGCGCTACTGAATCAGCTGCTTTTTTTTTTGTACCAACAATTAAGAATTGTTTTCCCCCACTTGCTGCATCAAAAACTAAATCACAAGATTCTGATAAAAACCGAGCAGTTCTAATAAGATTTGTAATATGAATACCCTTACGCTTTGCAGAAATATAAGGTGACATTTTAGGATTCCATTTTCTAGTACCGTGGCCAAAATGAACACCAGCTTCCATCATCTCTTCCAAAATTATGTTCCAATATCTTTTTGTCATTTATAATTATCCCCACACTTTTCTTTCATTTCCAAATAGAAATTAGATCAATTTTTTGAAATGAAAGAAAGAGACCCAGTATACTGAAATAGAAAAAAATAAGTGTTCCGAAGGAACCTTCTCTTCTACTGAAAATTTGCCGTTGATAAAAAAAAGATCGGGCCATTTTTTCTATTTCATTGAATATGATTCGTTTATTTATTATGTTTCTTTTATTATACAAAATATATACAAAATAAAGTGACCGGAGATGAATACGACCTTAAGAATCATTATTTTAGGAATTCTTAAATCCTAGATTATTTTGATGTATCACATAAATTCTTTTTTTTGTTTCCGGGGTAATCTTGTTATATTGCCTTTGCTTTGAACGGTATATTATTCTTTTGAATCCAGTACCAACTGGCATCATTCCCCCTAAAACAACGTTCTCTTTCAGACCTTTCAACCAATCTATGCGACCCCGGAGAGCGGCTTTTGATAAAACTCTAGCAGTTTCTTGAAAACTTGCTTCAGATATGAAACTTTGAGTATTCAAAGATGTTTTTGTTATCCCCAATAATAGAACTCGATAGCAGATCGACTCTTCTAAGGAACGCCCAGCTCGTTCGGCCCGCAACAATCCAATTAGTTCGCCAGGCAAAAAAACATTAGACATTCCATCTTCTGAAACCAATACTTTTGATGTTATTTGACGCACAATAATTTCTATATGTCTATTATGAATGTGAACTCCCTGGGATCGATAAACTTTTTGAATTTGATTAACCAAAGAAATACGACTTTGCGCTATAGTTAGCTCAGCACTAATGAAGAATCCCCAAGGAATGCCAAGAATTCTTGTTATACGCCCATTCCAAGTATCCACTCTCTTTTCTAGGTTTATGGATATTGAATCAATCGAACGAACTTCCAATACCTGTTCTACTTTTGGAAGACCTTGTGTTATATCACCTGATCTCGATTTTTGATATATAAATGTAACTAATATATCTCCTTCAGAAAGTATTTCTCCATAATGACCATGAACAGTTGTTCCAGGAGTCGCCAAATAAGGGTTAGCCGATCTTATTCCTACAGAATCCATTTGAACAGTTAGAATTTGACCCGATTTAAGGTGTGGTTCATTTTTCGTTTGAACTATACATACATTTTCGCAAATAAATTGACCAAGACTTATTATGGGAAACGTTTTTTTTTCACAATAATTATGATGGAAAAAATGCCAATTCAAATAGAATGGATTTAAAAGGATGTTACTAGATAGATCAGATTTATAAATGATCTCGTTTTCGTCTATTAAATAATATTTTAATACTTGAAAAGTTTCTTTTAATTTGTCAAGTTGCCCGTTTTTATTTATCGAGATCTGATTATTAGTAATTAAAAGGTAAAAATAAAAATGGGCAACTTGAAGGGCTATTCCTAAAGGACCTAACGAATTTTGAATTGGAATCAGAGGATCTCTTTGAATTGGATTTATTTCTTCTTTTATCCCATTGTAATATTTTCCATCGTGGAATGATCGTATTTGAAAACAATTCGATGATGACAAAATTATTAAAGATCGGCATTTCTCATTTCTATTCAACAACATATGAATAGTTCCATGATTTTGACTAAGTGATTGTTGAACTTTTTCCCTCGGATCTATAAAAAAAAATGGATTGATGTTGGTCCAGTCCGACTCATTATCCAAGATAAATCTTGAACCGAGCGGATCTTTCCTTTTTCTTATATATGAAATATGGGATTTTCCTAAGTCCATTTTTAAGAAATATCTAACCAAACCTTTTATACTTAGTTCAACAAAAGAAGCATGCCCTTTTTCGATAGAAGACAATTTTTTGTCTTGATCCCAATTTAAGACTAAACAAGTCCGAACTAATTGAATACTTGTATTAGAATTAGAAATTCCCCGAATTGATTTTCCATTTCCAGAAAGAATATAATGAATAATTTGAAGTTCCAAATTATCTCTTTCTTGTAACATATCTTGGGAAAAAAATTGGATTAAATTGATCCTATCTTCTATTTCATATAAAATGACCGGTCGAACCAAAACAAAATACTTTTTTTTCATAATTGTGATCCATTGAGCATAGATCCAATTTTTCATTTTTTTTTTTGATCCTTTTGAATTTTTTTTTACCGTTCTCGGTGGTATCAACATGGCACTGTGCCGGGATATCTTATCCATTTCTCCGGGAAAATAGATATTCCCGGAAAATATTTTTAATTGAATCTTTTTTTTTTTCTTCTCCAATCGAACCAACCCGCTTACTTGACTTCTTATATTTACAGTGATTGGTGTATCTACTTCAATAATACTATTGTTCCGTACCATTATGGAAGAAAATTCTGGTAAAATATACACTTCTTCGGGAATGAAAAAAAATTGATCTACTTTAATTTGGTATTTTGTCTTAAATTCTTGAATTCCTGGATACTCGATTAAAAAATCCTCTTTTTTAAAAATGTAATTTATATCAATAGTCCTATATTTAGTAATACCCGAGCTCTGTGTTCGGTATTGAGGATCATCGAAATAAGCAAAAATACTATTTCTACGAAAAATACCATGGATTGGTATTTCAATCGAGATACTGGAATCTAACATTAGTGCTTTGTCTCGTTCTTGAATCGATTGGAATTGAAATGGAATAATGAATCGATTTCTCCGCCTCTTTGCTAATAAATCCGTAGTATCGTGAAAAATAGCAGGATGTGTAAAATGACAATGATCTTTACATAGGATTTGATTATTTTTTGAATAATCTGAAATCCTTCTTTCTTTTTTTTCAGAAGGAGTGAAACGAAACAAATTATGTCTTACTTTATTATTACTTGCTAAATGGTTACAAATATCTCTTTCTCCTGTAGAAAGATAATGAATGTTCAATTGATCTTGATCTTTTCGGGTTGAAAAAGAGACTGAAGCGGATCTGTCTGATTTTCCTGATAAAATCCATAAATGACTTGTTTTTGGTAAGATATGGACATTACTATATTTAAATTCTGATGCATGATACACATCCGTACTCCAATGCATTTCTCCTTCTAAGTCAGAATAAACATGTTTTCGAACTTTTTCTTTTAAATTAAAAGTATATGTTCCTGCGAGAATCTCGGCAATCACTTGTTCTGATTTTACATATTGATTATTTTGAACTAATAGAAAACTTTTTGGTGGAATAGTCACATTATGTATAATGTCACCATTTTCAATACTAACATACAAGTCTATATAACATAGAAAAGCAGGATGCCCGTGACGTGTACGTGTAGGATGAACCAAATCCTCATTGAATTTAATTTTTCCATTATAAGGTGCTCGCACCTGTTCGGCAGTCCCCCCTGTGAATACTCCGCCAGTATGAAAAGTTCTTAATGTTAATTGAGTGCCCGGTTCTCCAATGGATTGGCCCGCAATAATACCTACAGCTTCTCCTAATTCCACCAAGTGACCTTGAGTAGGACTTTGACCATAACACAATCGACAGATCCAAGATGTATTCCTACAGGTAAAAGGAGTTCGTATAGATATTGGTTGTGTTTGAAAGGTTTTCAATCGATTGAAAAGTCCAATTCCAATATCTTGATTTCTAATGGCAATGCATCGTGAACCTCTGTATATATCGTCTGCTAATACACGACCAATTAATGTTTGTGTCCAACTACTTTCCGGCATCGTTTCATTCTGGGTATTTACTGAAATTCCTCGAATGGTACCACAATCTGTTCGACGTATAACAATATGTTGAACCACTTCAACAAGTCTACGTGTAAGATATCCAGCATCTGATGTTCGTACAGCAGTATCTACAACCCCTTTACGAGCTCCGTAGCAAGAAATTATATATTCTGTTAAAGATAGCCCTTCGCGTAAATTGCTTTGAATAGGTAAATCAATCATTTGTCCTTGTGGATCCGACATTAATCCTCTCATACCTACTAATTGGTGTACTTGAGATGCATTTCCTCTAGCTCCCGAAAAGGACATTATATGGACTGGATTAAAAGGATCGGTCATTCTAAAATTAGGATTCATTTCTTGTCGAAAATATTCACTTGTAGCATACCATATCTCAATGGATTGGCGTAATTTTTCTACTGCATGTACATTTCCATAATGATGCTGTTTTTCCAAAATCAAATTTTGGTGTTCAGCATCTCGGACTAGCCATCCTTTCGAAGGTATTGTTAAAAGGTCATCAATTCCTAATGAAATGGATGTAGCCGTAGCTTGGCGGAATCCCAGAGTCTTGACTTGATCCAGGATATGTGATGTATATGCCATTCCGAAGTGATCTATTAATCTGCTAATAAGTCGTTTAATGGCAGTTCCACCTATCACTTTATTGTGAAACATTAGATTGGTCCGTTCTGCCATAAGTACCTCCCTATTCCACTCAGTGGGATTCATTCAGTTCAACAATGGATTTGAGTCAATGATTGAAAAACTGCCTTTTCTTTATCTTAATTTGTGTAGAAATTGAGAAATTAAAAAACTAAGATCCTTGTTAAATGTTAAATCATGAAGATTTGAATTTACACCAGTATCATAAATTTGTTTATCTTAGATACAACCATCTATATGATTAGATACCATATGAATAGGCTCGGCAAAAACCTTGTACAGCTTCTTCGATTTCTCGATAAAAAGAAATATGACCTACGTTGGTTCGAATGTAAATAGAACGAATTTGTTTTTTTGTACTTCTTACTACTAGATAATGCCCATAAATTTCATGATAGGTGCCTAAAGATTCATAGTGAACTTCGATAGGAACTTCTCTTGACGAAATAATGCGTAGATCTAGTCGCCACCGGAGCCACAAAGGACTATCGAAGGTTATTCTTTTCTGTTGATAAGCTCCAATTGCATCATAGGAATTCCAAAAAAAAGGTTCTTTTTTTTTCGTATACTTATAGTTTTTTTGGGGAATTCTTTCATTTTTCAAATTTCTGCAATTACGTGGATTATACCTATTTGAAGAAATACCCCGACGATTCCCATTCGTTAATATGTAAAGTCCAATAAGCATATCTTGAGTTGGTACAGAAATTGGATCCGCGATAGCTGGAGACAAGAGGTTTGTATGAGAAAACATAAGTAAACGTGCTTCTGCTTGAGCTTCTAAGGATAAAGGCACATGAACAGCCATTTGATCGCCATCAAAGTCTGCATTGAATCCCTTACAAACTAATGGATGCAAACAAATAGCACGCCCCTCTACTAAAATGGGTTGGAATGCCTGTATACCTAATCTATGCAGAGTAGGTGCTCTATTTAGCAATACGGGATGTCCCTGCATAACTTCTTGAAGTATTTCCCATACAATCGGTTCTTTTTGCCGAATTTTACTCTTAGCAATTCCTATGTTGGAAGCAAAATGTTTTCGAATTAGATCACGAATTAGAAATGTCTGGAAAAGTTCTATTGCTATTTCGCCGGGCAATCCACATCTATGTAATGAAAGTGATGGACCTACAATAATGACAGAACGACCTGAATAATCAACCCGTTTCCCAAGTAGGGTCTCGCGAAATCTTCCCTCTTTACCCTCGATTATATCAGAAAAAGATTTGTAAACCTTATTATGACCGTCCCTCATCGGTTGTCCGCGGATTCCATTATCAAGAAGTGTATCCACGGCTGCTTGTACCAATTTCTCCTGACATATTACTAATTCTCCTGGAGTAGATCTACTTGTTGTTAATAGATCGATAAGAGTATTATTCCGATAGATAACTCTTCTATATAGTTCATTAATATCTGAGCTCATTAATTTGCCCCCATCTATTTGAATAATCGGTCTCAATTCGGGAGGAAGAACTGGTAAGAGACATAAAACCATCCATTCTGGTTCTATATTTGTTCGTATAAAATGCTTAGCTAATTCTATACGCCGAACCAAAAAATTCTTTCTTCTTCCAACTTTTCGATCTTCCCATTCGTTTTCATTGTCCGGGGATCCCTCTTTCCCTAATTCTTTCCATTCTATCAACGAATAATCCATAATAATTCTCAAATCCAGATCGGCTAATTGTTCTCGGATAGCAACAGCTCCGCTTGAAATTTCTCGATTTCGAAATATATCAAAACCTCGGGTAGTAAAAAAAAGTGGTATGCTGTGTTTCCAAGATTGGATTTCATATTCGAATGAACCTCGTAATCGTAAGAAAGTGGGTTTTTTAACTACGGGTCTAGCAAACGAAAAATTTAGATAGGATCCAATCCAATAAGATCTCCCCCTTTCAAAATCGGACATGAAGGTTTCCTCTCATCCGGCTCAAGTATTTATACAAAATAAAAAAA
>NW_028197099.1:7500-12500 GCF_037176805.1 Vigna unguiculata | reverse complement strand
TTTTCTATTGAAAATTGTAAAAAAAGAATAAGCACGATAATTTCTTGAAAATACCGTATAGTATTGGTATTCTATATCTATATAGATATGGATAAGATACTCGATTAGATAATATCTGTGTAACAGATCAAATTGATATTCTAGGGTTTACATATATTGAAAGTTGCTGTTATAATTAGAATGAACAAAGTTAAAAAAAAAAGCAATATTGATTGGTTATGTATCAATTTTTATTTTCTGATCTCATTAAGAAAAAAAAATTTCTATTCAAATATTCAAGAATAATTCATAAAAGAATAGTTAACGGTTGCGATTTGTCTCAAGATTGTTTTTCAATTTTTCAATAGAAAGAAAAGGGGGGAGTATTCTCAAAAACTTCATATCTATATTTTTATTGGCGGCATGGCCGAGTGGTAAGGCGGGGGACTGCAAATCCTTTTTCCCCAGTTCAAATCCGGGTGTCGCCTGATCGATAAGAAACTGTAAATGAAAGATTATATTACGTTTTTTTAGAAAACTTTTTTTCCAACAGAAGCAAGCGAGGGAAAAGGAGTCTTGAGAATTGCGTTTGATTCGAAATTATAAGCATCAGTAGCTTAAAAAATGTTGTAAATATTTTTGTCTCGAATTCAAGGAAAGATTCTAGTAGTGAAAAGGAATCCATAAATTTAGAAATGATAGTTCGTTCACTACACAACTATTGTAGTGTCTGTCTCCTGACTGGGTCTTTTATTAGATTGGATTAAGAATAAGTCGGATAGGAAAGTCCATTTTTAGGTAGAGAAAAGGCAGAAGAAAAACCTTCTATACAGACTAATTTAAAGTTTATGAGTGCTTCCACATTTTATCAATATTATTTATTTAGATCAATTCTATTTAATAGCTTTAATTTAGCTAATTCGCTTTCGTAATATTCAAAAAAAGTATTCTTTAGATTTTCATATTCTATATTCTAATAAAATTAAAAAGTTTTGATTCTAAAATCGAATAGAAAAGAAAAAAAGTTTTTTTAATTATTTTAGAGAACGAATTGGGAGACATTTAAGGGACTATTTCAAATAGAAAGAAGAGTATAAGTATGCAAATGAATCTGTCTTGATTCTTTTTTTATGAAATCCTTAAGGAAATGATAAAAGAGAAATCTTAATATTCCCACCTGGTAGTAACATTCATTGACTTATAACTTCCTATAATTTTTTTATGTTTAATGTTTTATGATTTTACTAAAAATAATCAAAAAAAACTTTTTAGATGTTCTAATAACTAATAAATAGAATGAATTCTTGTTTTTCGTGAATGATGTTAGCCCAGAATCCTTTTTTTGACTCTGTAATAGCAATTCCACTATTATAGTATAGTATTTTTAGCGAATAATACAAAAAAAAGAATAGAATAAAAAATTTGAAAAAATAATGAAATAGTTCCTTCATATTTATAGAGATAGGAGACAAAATTTACATGGATATAGTAAGTATTGCTTGGGCTGCTTTAATGGTAGTTTTTTCATTTTCCCTTTCCCTCGTAGTATGGGGAAGAAGTGGGCTATAGGGATACTAAAAATTGAGTTAAGGGATCCAAGTAACCTTGTTGATTTCTACCTGAATTTTTGAATTTCGAAACTATTGAATGAAAATATTTCATTTAAACTAATACTAATTAATTGAGTTCAAATAGAAAATCTATCTTGATTCTATTATATTTTAGTAGTGTAATGTATTCTATGTATCTTATAGGAATTGAAAATACTCTTTCAATCAAACAAATATTTTCATTATTCCCATATTCCTATTTTGAGAAAAACAAGGGAATCAAAAAGAAGAAGAAATGGATTCCTATTCCAATCAAATTTTTCTTAAAATTTCTATTTCGATGAACTGACGCTTAACCTGGTTATATAGATATATATATATATGGAAAATGGCGGACCGTGTAATAACCATTCCTGTTTTTTTACCCCCTTTTTTTCCTAAGATACCGGAATTGTTTGTAAAAAGAATCTGAAAAAAAAAATTGGACGCAATTCTCAGATAGTAGAAATCAAATTGATTTCTACTATCTGGATTACGCTGATTGTACGATCATTTTTTTAAATCATTCATAAAAATGAAGAAATCATATTTCAGTGAAATTAGTCACTTTTACTTACCGTTTTTACATAAATTATAAGTAAAAAAGCAGTAGGAACTAGAATAAACAGTGCAGTAGCAATAAATGCGAGAATATTTACTTCCATAATCTTTATTATGTTCTATTTCTCTTAAATTTCTAAAAAAAAAATTCGGGATTTAATCCCATAGAAATGTTCAATCTTTCAACAATGGTATAAATTGGATTTCAATGATATCAAATCGGATCAATATCATGAATCACAAAATCTGAGCTATCAAATCAACTCATGAAATAGTATAACATAGGAAGATCTTTTATCCATACTAAATAAAACAAAAAAACATTTATTCTTGATGAAAGTCCAAAATCCCTTTCCTTCCTTTTTCGGCGAAACAAATGAAAAAGCAGGGGGGGGCCCCAAATAAAATTTTGTTTATCAATTTGATTCCCTACAAATACACAAAAAAGGAATTTATTTTTTATTTTTTTGGATTTATATCCAACGGGATTGACGGGGCTCGAACCCGCAGCTTCCGCCTTGACAGGGCGGTGCTCTGACCAATTGAACTACAATCCCAGGGAAAGGGGTGTACTGTATAAATATTTTTACGGACCGTTTCTGTCAAACCTTTTCTTTTTCTATTTCGGATTCGAACCTTTTTGTTGTAAATGAAAAAAGCGCATTTTTTTATATATTGATATGTATATCGATATCCACTTTAGTGAGATCGACACAAATTACTCGTAATCCGTTTCTTATTCTTATTCTATTAACAAATCGATTGAAAATTGAATCAATGAAAAAAAAATATTTTTTTTTTCAATTTTTCCTTATATTTTCTACTTACAGATCTTGACATGAATACCGATTATTAACAAGATTTTGAATTTGTGGAAAGAAATATGGAATACAGAAAAAAAAGAAATAACCTTAGATATGTTTAATATTTTGATTCTTCCGTATCATAGCACATCAGTCATTTCCAGAGAACTATAAATGGGTTATAGAATTTCATAGTGGATCGGCAAATTCTTGGGCCGAGCTGGATTTGAACCAGCGTAGACATATTGCCAACGAATTTACAGTCCGTCCCCATTAACCGCTCGGGCATCGACCCAGCACAATAGGAAGAATACATTTCAGTTTTTATTGAAAATTTTTGATCAACTTCCTTTCGTAACACCCTACCCCCAGGGGAAGTCGAATCCCCGCTGCCTCCTTGAAAGAGAGATGTCCTGAACCACTAGACGATGGGGGCATACTTGCCCGACCGCCATTATACTACGTTCATAGTATGAACAGTTTTTTGCAATTGTCAATATAATGATATGATTCGATAAAAAAAAATATTTTTCGTTCTTTCATAATTCCATAGAAATTTTTTATTAATCATTTATATTTCTAAATTTTTTTATTCCAGTCATAATAAGAAAAAAAAAGAAGTAATGTTCCAATAAAGAGAAAATTCTTCACAGGAATGATTCGTTTGTTGCAAAGGACGAGAGGTTAAAACTTCATTTCTATCATTTATTACTAATACTAAGATTCGATAGGTAGATTTATATCTAATACTAAGAAAAAAAACTTTGGAAAATAGAATTTTTCAATAAAAAAATAAAAATTTGGTTTAGGGACAGAACATATTGAATCCATTTTATCAATGATTCGATTTTATCAATGTTTCGATGAAATATTTTATTTTGTGAGTACATTTATGTATCAATAAAAAGAATTTAGTGTTATGATTAGAATGACTTCAAGAATCCATTTTGAAATAATATATTTGATATGGATCAAATCCAATCTTAATCAATTCTTTTTTTTAACTATATTCTATTCACTAGGTAAATCCAATTTTTTGTTCTTTGATGAGTCATTATACAAATAATAGATATTGATGTACATGTATTCTAATCCCATTTATATCATTTAATTTATATAATTTATATAAATTTATAGAAATAATTTATATAAATTTATAGAATAAGTATACACAGTAACAAATATATGTACTAGTCATGCTAGTTCCTTATTTAGAAATTGAAAGAAAGAAAAAGGGCCCTTTTAACTCAGTGGTAGAGTAACGCCATGGTAAGGCGTAAGTCATCGGTTCAAATCCGATAAGGGGCTTTTTACTTTTTTTTTCAAAAGCAATAGTCTTTCTATTTGAAGGAAGAATAAAAAGATTCTTGATATTTTGAAAAAGTTTCTATTTGTAATAAAAAAGAAAAAGTGTAAAATTCAATAATGGAAAAATAAAAAAAAGTAAGTGGACCTAACCCGTTGAATTATATTTATATCTACTATTCTGATATTCAAATTTGATAAAGATTCAATTCGAACAATTTTTTTTCTTTTTAAGACTTTTTTCGTTTAGACTCCCTAAGAATCTCTGAATATTTCCAATGAAATCTTCTTGTTTCTGAACTAAGAAAAAAGGTTATGCCTTTTCTTTACTCAGAAGGGCCTTAATACGAATTTCAAGTTCCACCAAACAAGTTTTTTTAAAATTAAAATGAAACATATTTTTTTCCATAAATTTCTATTATTTCTATAAGATTAGATAGAATCTTATAGAAATAATAGAAAAATACATTAAATTATGTCTTCACATATCAAATAGTTTCTTTTCATATCGATGTGTACGATATTTTTCCAGCAATTCATATATATGAGACAAAAACTTTCATTTACAGTTTTTTCTTTTTATTATAGTATTTATAAAAAAAAATGAAATACTAAAGAAAAAACTGTAAATGAAATAGAAATTTAGAAAACCTATGATCCTACAGTAGTTTCCTAGACAAAATAGAAGTCAATTCACAACCAAACTTCAAGAATAAGTTTCTTTGATGAAAGGAGAGAAATATGTCTGAAGATCCGCTAGGTA
>NW_028197099.1:0-2500 GCF_037176805.1 Vigna unguiculata | reverse complement strand
TGCTATTAGCATCAATGATAGAAGTCGGATCCTAGATGTATAAGTGGCTTCTCTTCCCTATAGAAGGAAATGAGATTCTTGCCAGATATATATAATAAAGAATTCAATTAACCGAATTTGCCCGATGTAGAGGCAATTAAGAAGGCTGCATAAGTAAATATATAACCTACGGAAAAGTGGGCTAGTCCAACCAATCTTGCTTGCACAATGGAAAGAGCCACTGGTTTATCTCTCCATCGAATCAAATTAGCCAAAGGTGTACGTTCATGAGCCCATGCCAAAGTTTCAATCAATTCCTGCCAATATCCGCGCCAAGAAATTAAGAACATAAATCCAGTAGCCCAAACAAGATGTCCAAACAAGAACATCCATGCCCAGACTGATAAACTATTCATACCAAAAGGGTTATATCCATTGATAAGTTGTGAAGAGTTCAACCATAGATAATCTCTTAACCATCCCATCAAATAGGTAGAAGATTCATTAAACTGTGAAATATTACCCTGCCATAGTGTAATGTGTTTCCAATGCCAATAAAAAGTAACCCATCCAATGGTATTTAACATCCAGAAAACTGCCAAATAAAATGCGTCCCAAGCGGAAATATCACAAGTTCCGCCTCGTCCCGGGCCATCACAAGGAAAACTATAACCAAAATCTTTTTTATCAGGCATTAACTTAGAACCACGCGCATCCAAAGCACCTTTTACTAAAATCAAAGTAGTTGTATGTAAACCAAGAGCAATAGCATGATGAACCAAGAAGTCTCCAGGCCCTATTGTTAAGAATAGAGAATTACTATTCTCATTTACAGCGTTTAACCAACCAGGCAACCATATGCTTCGTCCCGCATTGAACGCCGGACTGTTCGTTGAAGATAAAAGTATATCGAACCCATAGGAAGTTTTACCATGAGCAGATTGTATCCATTGGGCAAATATAGGTTCAATCAAAATTTGTTTCTCCGGAGTACCAAAAGCAAGCATGACATCGTTATGGACATAAAGTCCCAGAGTATGGAACCCCAGAAAGAGGCTAGCCCAACTTAAGTGGGATATGATAGCTTCTTTATGGTCTAACATTCTTGCCAAGACATTATCTTGATTCTGCTCTGGATTATAATCTCTAATAAAAAAGATAGCTCCATGAGCAAAAGCCCCTGTCATAATGAAGCCTGCTATATATTGATGATGAGTATATAAGGCAGCTTGAGTAGTAAAGTCTTGCGCTATAAACGCATAAGCAGGTAAAGAGTACATGTGTTGTGCTACCAAGGAAGTAATAACCCCTAAAGAGGCTAGAGCAAGACCTAATTGAAAATGAATTGAATTATTGATTGTATCATAAAGACCCTTATGCCCACGCCCCAATCTACCCCCCGGAGGAGTATGTGCTTCTAAAAGATCTTTAATACTGTGACCAATCCCGAAATTAGTTCTATACATATGGCCAGCAACTAGAAAAATAAACGCAATAGCCAAATGATGGTGTGCAATATCAGTTAACCATAAACTTTGAGTTTGCGGATGAAATCCTCCGAGAAGTGTTAGAATAGCAGTTCCTGCTCCTTGAGGGGTACCAAATATATGATTATTGGAATCTGGGTTTTGAGCATAAAGATTCCACTGACCTGTAAAAAATGGACCTAATCCCTCGGGGTGCGGCAAGATATCTAATAAATTGTTCCATCGAACGGATTCCCCCCTGGACCCCGGAATAGCAACATGAACTAAATGCCCTGTCCAAGCCAAGGAACTTACTCCGAATAGTCCTGACAAATGATGATTGAGGCGGGATTCGGCATTTTTAAACCACGAAACACTCGGTTTCCATTTTGGTTGTAGGTGTAACCAACCTGCTATTAAAGATATAATAGAAAGTATTAATAGAAAAATAGCTCCAGTATAAAGATCCCCATTAGTACGTAAACCGATTGTATACCACCACTGATAAACACCAGAATAGGCTATATTAACAGGACCTAGAGCACCCCCTCGAGTAAAAGCTTCTACAGCTGGTTGACCAAAATGAGGATCCCAAATTGCATGAGCAATAGGTCTTACATGTAAAGGATCCTGTACCCATGTCTCAAAATTACCTTGCCAAGCTACATGAAAGAGATTCCCGGAAGTCCACAGAAAAATGATTGCTAATTGCCCGAAATGAGAAGCAAAAATATTCTGATAAAGACGTTCCTCAGTAATATCATCATGACTTTCGAAGTCATGTGCGGTAGCAATACCAAACCAAATACGACGAGTAGTGGGGTCTTGAGCTAAGCCTTGACTAAAGCTTGGAAATCTTAATGCCATAATGATTTTCAAATCCTCCTAGCTATTATCCTACTGCAATAATTCTTGCTAAGAAGAATGCCCATGTTGTGGCAATTCCACCTAGAAGGTAATGTGTTACTCCTACAGCACGTCCTTGTACAATGCTCAAGGCTCTGGGCTGAGTAGCAGGAGCAACTTTTAATTTATTATGAGCCCAAACAATGGAT
>NW_028197098.1:20000-50566 GCF_037176805.1 Vigna unguiculata | reverse complement strand
TGATCAAGGTCCGTCCCATCTCTGAAAATGCTCTATGAGGTGTTGGGAAATGGTTGAAGTAGTTGAATAGGAGGATCGCTATGACTATAGCTCTTGGTAAATTTACCAAAGATGAAAATGATTTATTTGATATTATGGATGACTGGTTGCGGAGGGACCGTTTCGTTTTTGTGGGTTGGTCCGGTCTATTACTCTTTCCTTGCGCCTATTTCGCCTTGGGGGGTTGGTTTACAGGTACGACCTTTGTAACTTCATGGTATACTCACGGCTTGGCAAGTTCTTATTTAGAAGGCTGCAACTTCTTAACCGCTGCAGTTTCCACTCCCGCTAATAGTTTAGCACACTCTTTGTTGTTACTGTGGGGTCCTGAAGCACAGGGAGATTTTACCCGTTGGTGTCAGTTAGGCGGTCTGTGGACTTTTGTTGCTCTCCACGGTGCTTTCGGATTAATAGGTTTCATGTTACGTCAATTTGAACTTGCTCGATCTGTTCAATTGCGACCTTATAATGCAATCGCATTCTCAGGTCCAATTGCTGTTTTTGTTTCTGTATTCCTTATTTATCCACTGGGTCAGTCTGGTTGGTTCTTTGCTCCAAGTTTTGGTGTAGCAGCTATATTTCGATTCATCCTCTTTTTCCAAGGATTTCATAATTGGACATTAAACCCATTTCATATGATGGGAGTTGCTGGTGTATTGGGCGCTGCACTACTATGCGCTATTCATGGTGCAACCGTAGAAAATACTTTATTTGAAGATGGTGATGGCGCAAATACATTCCGTGCTTTTAACCCAACCCAAGCTGAAGAAACTTATTCAATGGTTACTGCTAATCGCTTTTGGTCCCAAATCTTTGGGGTTGCTTTTTCCAATAAACGTTGGTTACATTTCTTTATGTTATTTGTACCAGTAACTGGTTTATGGATGAGTGCTCTTGGGGTAGTCGGTTTGGCCCTGAACCTACGTGCTTATGACTTCGTTTCTCAAGAAATCCGCGCAGCGGAAGATCCTGAATTTGAGACTTTCTACACAAAAAATATTCTCTTAAACGAAGGTATTCGTGCGTGGATGGCAGCTCAAGATCAGCCTCATGAAAACCTTATATTCCCTGAGGAGGTTCTACCACGTGGAAACGCTCTTTAATGGAACTTTAGCTTTAACTGGTCGTGACCAGGAAACTACCGGTTTCGCTTGGTGGGCCGGGAATGCCCGACTTATCAATTTATCTGGTAAACTATTAGGGGCCCATGTAGCCCATGCTGGATTAATAGTATTCTGGGCCGGAGCAATGAACCTTTTTGAAGTGGCTCATTTCGTACCCGAGAAGCCCATGTATGAACAAGGTTTAATTTTGCTTCCCCACCTAGCTACTCTAGGTTGGGGAGTAGGTCCTGGGGGGGAAGTTATAGACACTTTTCCATACTTTGTGTCTGGAGTACTTCACTTAATTTCCTCTGCAGTATTGGGCTTTGGCGGTATTTATCATGCACTTCTGGGACCTGAGACTCTTGAAGAATCTTTTCCGTTCTTCGGTTATGTATGGAAAGATAGAAATAAAATGACTACAATTTTGGGTATTCACTTAATCTTGTTAGGTATAGGTGCTTTTCTTCTAGTATTCAAGGCTCTTTATTTTGGAGGTATATATGATACATGGGCTCCGGGGGGGGGAGATGTAAGAAAAATAACCAATTTGACCCTTAGTCCAAGTATTCTATTTGGATATTTATTAAAATCGCCTTTTGGGGGCGAAGGGTGGATTGTTAGTGTGGACGATTTGGAAGATATTATTGGAGGGCATGTATGGTTGGGTTCCATTTGTATACTTGGTGGAATCTGGCATATCTTAACCAAACCCTTTGCATGGGCTCGGCGTGCACTTGTATGGTCTGGAGAAGCTTACTTATCTTATAGTTTAGGTGCTTTATCTGTTTTTGGTTTTATTGCTTGTTGCTTTGTCTGGTTTAATAATACCGCTTATCCTAGTGAGTTTTATGGGCCCACTGGTCCAGAAGCTTCTCAAGCTCAAGCATTTACTTTTCTAGTTAGAGACCAACGTCTTGGGGCTAATGTAGGATCTGCTCAAGGACCTACAGGTTTAGGTAAATATCTAATGCGTTCCCCGACTGGAGAAGTTATTTTTGGCGGAGAAACTATGCGTTTTTGGGATTTGCGTGCTCCTTGGTTAGAACCTCTAAGGGGTCCTAATGGTTTAGACTTGAGTAGACTGAAAAAAGATATACAGCCTTGGCAAGAACGTCGTTCTGCGGAATATATGACTCATGCTCCTTTAGGTTCATTAAATTCCGTGGGTGGCGTAGCTACAGAGATTAATGCAGTCAATTATGTTTCTCCTAGAAGTTGGTTAGCTACTTCTCATTTTGTTCTAGGATTCTTTCTATTTGTAGGCCATTTATGGCACGCGGGAAGAGCTCGCGCAGCTGCCGCAGGATTTGAAAAAGGAATTGATCGCGATTTTGAACCTGTTCTTTCCATGACTCCTCTTAATTGAGACGTGAGATCCAATGAAGTAGAAATCCCTTTTTTTTACTATAAATATTTGGTTGAGTAGAGCGAGTCGTAAAGAAGAATTTATTTTCCTATTTTCTTAGTTTCTATCGAATCTTTTTTTCGGGATGTTGAGGATATATAGCCCAGTCCGAAAAAAAGATTCGATAGAAACTAAGAAAATAAACAAATCTATTCATCGAGAAAAAGGAGAGAGAGGGATTCGAACCCTCGATAATTCTTTGTTTCAAACTATACCGGTTTTCAAGACCGGGGCTATCAACCACTCAGCCATCTCTCCAAAAGCTAATATATATATTTTTTTATCTTTATTCCACTGAGTAGACCATGAGTATTTGAATTGATACCCTTTTATCGACCCATAGGAAAGATATTCAATGTGAATTTATTGGTTTAGTTTTCTATCGGTATGTATATAGGTACAAAATCCAGCATGCCTTTTTGTGAAGTAAAAAAACTATCCTCGATCCAAGCCTCAAAAGGGTTGATAATAAACAAAATCAATGAATTCATGATAAAACCCTTCTGCGTTTTTCCATTTACAAATTTTTTTTTCAATGAATATTAAGAAAGGCATCCAGGGGTTGAGGGATCAAATGGTAAAGTTCTTTTGTTGGTAAATTGGAGGATTAGAAACATGACTATTGCTTTCCAATTAGCTGTTTTTGCATTAATTGCTATTTCATTTATTTTATTGATTAGTGTACCTGTTGTATTTGCTTCTCCTGAAGGTTGGTCAAATAACAAAAATGTTCTATTTTCCGGTACATCATTATGGATTGGATTAGTGTTTCTAGTGGGTATTCTTAATTCTCTCATTTCTTGAAGTTCTTTTTATTCTAGATTAAAAATGAAATGACCCCTCCCTCAGAATTCTTTCGGATTGTCAGCCATAAAGGGAATAGATCAGTTCCTAAAAAAAAAAAAGAAAACTATAACACATTACATTCTAAGGGGGAGTAAACTTCTTCTATTGGAAAAATCTTATATCTTATACTTATATGGTGGTACATTGTGAAACTAAAAGAAATAAAATAGAAAAAATGAACTATAAAAATTTGAATTTCATTTGAATATTCTATTCATATTAATATGATATGAATAGAATATTCAAATGAAATACTATAAATCTATTTATACGTCGTCTAGTATTTAATAATATAGAATATCTATCTGTATCTCTATATAGATAAATATAATTTTTTATTAATAGGAACTTACTTTTTTAAGAAAAAAGTAAATCAAAATATTCGATAGAATGATAATTTCAATTCAATTATATAGATATATAGAAAAAAACCATATATAATAATAGAAATGTAATAATAGAAATGGGAATTCTTGATAAAAATGAATAGTAATAGAAAATATTTTATTTGGGAGACAATATCTATTATCTAAATTTCTTTTTCATTATCCCTATATCCCTATATAGAATATCAGGCCCATCTCTGTATAAATAGAATCGCATATCAAGTACAATGAAAACGCGGATATAGTCGAATGGTAAAATTTCTCTTTGCCAAGGAGAAGACGCGGGTTCGATTCCCGCTATCCGCCCTATGTATTTAATAGTCATAGTATGAAAAATGCCATAGAATTTACTGCGTATAATGCCCTTCTTCTTGAAACCTTGTTTTTTTATCAAATTCAAAAAGTTGCGGAGACGGGATTTGAACCCGTAACCTCAAGGTTATGAGCCTTGCGAGCTACCAAGTTGCTCTACTCCGCGATAAAGAAAAGAATTGATAACTAATGAACAAAAACAAAGATGGAATGCGTCCCTTTACCATATCTATATAAATAGAATAAACCATTTATACATAACGGTAAAGGGACCCTCCTATGATCGCTGATAATAAAATGAAAAAAATGAAGATAATTGGAAATCCTTACCAACTGGATCTTGTTGCACCCGGCAAGAAACATGCATGAACCATTTCCCGAAGTATGTGTCCAGATAATCCAAAGTCTCGATAATTAGCTCTCGGTCTTCCGGTCGAAAAACAACGTCGATGAAGACGTATAGGTGCACTATTACGCGGTAGTGATTCTAATTTTCCATGAATTTCCCATTTCTCACTTAACGACGGAACTTTGCTTATTTCTTTTTTTGAGGATCGGCGAATCAAATGATATTTCTGTTCCAATTTTTGTCTCTTCTTTTCCCTCTGAATAACACTTTTCCTTGCCATAATGGTTAATTTGCTATTAGCATCAATGATAGAAGTCGGATCCTAGATGTATAAGTGGCTTCTCTTCCCTATAGAAGGAAATGAGATTCTTGCCAGATATATATAATAAAGAATTCAATTAACCGAATTTGCCCGATGTAGAGGCAATTAAGAAGGCTGCATAAGTAAATATATAACCTACGGAAAAGTGGGCTAGTCCAACCAATCTTGCTTGCACAATGGAAAGAGCCACTGGTTTATCTCTCCATCGAATCAAATTAGCCAAAGGTGTACGTTCATGAGCCCATGCCAAAGTTTCAATCAATTCCTGCCAATATCCGCGCCAAGAAATTAAGAACATAAATCCAGTAGCCCAAACAAGATGTCCAAACAAGAACATCCATGCCCAGACTGATAAACTATTCATACCAAAAGGGTTATATCCATTGATAAGTTGTGAAGAGTTCAACCATAGATAATCTCTTAACCATCCCATCAAATAGGTAGAAGATTCATTAAACTGTGAAATATTACCCTGCCATAGTGTAATGTGTTTCCAATGCCAATAAAAAGTAACCCATCCAATGGTATTTAACATCCAGAAAACTGCCAAATAAAATGCGTCCCAAGCGGAAATATCACAAGTTCCGCCTCGTCCCGGGCCATCACAAGGAAAACTATAACCAAAATCTTTTTTATCAGGCATTAACTTAGAACCACGCGCATCCAAAGCACCTTTTACTAAAATCAAAGTAGTTGTATGTAAACCAAGAGCAATAGCATGATGAACCAAGAAGTCTCCAGGCCCTATTGTTAAGAATAGAGAATTACTATTCTCATTTACAGCGTTTAACCAACCAGGCAACCATATGCTTCGTCCCGCATTGAACGCCGGACTGTTCGTTGAAGATAAAAGTATATCGAACCCATAGGAAGTTTTACCATGAGCAGATTGTATCCATTGGGCAAATATAGGTTCAATCAAAATTTGTTTCTCCGGAGTACCAAAAGCAAGCATGACATCGTTATGGACATAAAGTCCCAGAGTATGGAACCCCAGAAAGAGGCTAGCCCAACTTAAGTGGGATATGATAGCTTCTTTATGGTCTAACATTCTTGCCAAGACATTATCTTGATTCTGCTCTGGATTATAATCTCTAATAAAAAAGATAGCTCCATGAGCAAAAGCCCCTGTCATAATGAAGCCTGCTATATATTGATGATGAGTATATAAGGCAGCTTGAGTAGTAAAGTCTTGCGCTATAAACGCATAAGCAGGTAAAGAGTACATGTGTTGTGCTACCAAGGAAGTAATAACCCCTAAAGAGGCTAGAGCAAGACCTAATTGAAAATGAATTGAATTATTGATTGTATCATAAAGACCCTTATGCCCACGCCCCAATCTACCCCCCGGAGGAGTATGTGCTTCTAAAAGATCTTTAATACTGTGACCAATCCCGAAATTAGTTCTATACATATGGCCAGCAACTAGAAAAATAAACGCAATAGCCAAATGATGGTGTGCAATATCAGTTAACCATAAACTTTGAGTTTGCGGATGAAATCCTCCGAGAAGTGTTAGAATAGCAGTTCCTGCTCCTTGAGGGGTACCAAATATATGATTATTGGAATCTGGGTTTTGAGCATAAAGATTCCACTGACCTGTAAAAAATGGACCTAATCCCTCGGGGTGCGGCAAGATATCTAATAAATTGTTCCATCGAACGGATTCCCCCCTGGACCCCGGAATAGCAACATGAACTAAATGCCCTGTCCAAGCCAAGGAACTTACTCCGAATAGTCCTGACAAATGATGATTGAGGCGGGATTCGGCATTTTTAAACCACGAAACACTCGGTTTCCATTTTGGTTGTAGGTGTAACCAACCTGCTATTAAAGATATAATAGAAAGTATTAATAGAAAAATAGCTCCAGTATAAAGATCCCCATTAGTACGTAAACCGATTGTATACCACCACTGATAAACACCAGAATAGGCTATATTAACAGGACCTAGAGCACCCCCTCGAGTAAAAGCTTCTACAGCTGGTTGACCAAAATGAGGATCCCAAATTGCATGAGCAATAGGTCTTACATGTAAAGGATCCTGTACCCATGTCTCAAAATTACCTTGCCAAGCTACATGAAAGAGATTCCCGGAAGTCCACAGAAAAATGATTGCTAATTGCCCGAAATGAGAAGCAAAAATATTCTGATAAAGACGTTCCTCAGTAATATCATCATGACTTTCGAAGTCATGTGCGGTAGCAATACCAAACCAAATACGACGAGTAGTGGGGTCTTGAGCTAAGCCTTGACTAAAGCTTGGAAATCTTAATGCCATAATGATTTTCAAATCCTCCTAGCTATTATCCTACTGCAATAATTCTTGCTAAGAAGAATGCCCATGTTGTGGCAATTCCACCTAGAAGGTAATGTGTTACTCCTACAGCACGTCCTTGTACAATGCTCAAGGCTCTGGGCTGAGTAGCAGGAGCAACTTTTAATTTATTATGAGCCCAAACAATGGATTCAATAAGTTCTTGCCAATAACCACGCCCGCTGAATAGAAACATTAAACTAAAAGCCCATACAAAATGTGCACCCAAGAAAAAAAGACCATATGCAGATAATGAAGAACCATAAGACTGAATTACCTGGGATGCCTGCGCCCATAAGAAATCACGAAGCCACCCATTAATGGTAATGGAACTCTGCGCAAAATTTCCTCCTGTGATATGAGTTACTATCCCTTGATCACTTATACTACCCCAAACATCTGACTGCATTTTCCAACTGAAATGGAATATAACTACGGAAATTGAATTGTACATCCAAAATAGTCCTAAGAAGACATGATCCCAAGCGGATACTTGGCATGTCCCCCCTCTTCCAGGTCCATCACAAGGGAAACGAAAACCTAGATTTGCTTTATCCGGTATCAATCGTGAACTACGAGCAAATAGAACACCCTTTAAGAGTATCAATACTGTTACATGAATTGTAAATGCATGAATATGATGGACCAAAAAATCCGCAGTTCCTAAAGGAATAGGTAACAAAGCAACTTTACCGCCCACTGCTACTAAATTTTCACCTCCCCAAGTCAAACTGGTACTTGTTGCTGCACCTGGGGCTGTTGTGCCAGGTGCTAAAGCGTGGGTATTTTGTATCCATTGAGCAAAGATCGGCTGTAATTGTATAGCAGTATCTGAAAACATATCTTGAGGGCGCCCTAATGCGCTCATGGTATCATTATGAATATACAAACCAAAACTGTGAAAACCTAAAAAGATACATACCCAGTTAAGATGTGATATGATTGAATCACGATGTCTAAGGACACGATCTAATAGATCGTTGTATCGAATAGTCGGATCATAATCTCTTACCATAAAAATCGCTGCATGCGCAGCAGCACCGACTATGAGAAATCCACCAATCCACATGTGATGTGTAAACAATGACAGTTGTGTACCATAGTCAGTAGCTAGGTATGGATAAGGAGGCATAGAATACATATGGTGAGCTACAACAATGGTCAAAGAGCCTAACATAGCTAGATTAATAGATAATTGAGCATGCCATGACGTTGTTAGAATCTCATATATACCTTTATGACCCTGGCCTGTAAATGGACCTTTATGTGCCTCTAAAATGTCTTTTATATTGTGACCAATACCCCAGTTGGTCCTATACATGTGACCCGCTATCAAGAAAAGAATTGCAATAGCTAAATGATGGTGTATAATATCGGTCAGCCATAAACCTCCAGTTACTGGATCTAATCCTCCACGAAAAGTAAGAAATTCTCCGTATTTTGACCAATTCAAGGTAAAAAATGGGGTTGCTCCCTCGGAAAAACTCGGATAAAGTTGAGCCAAAAGATCCCGATTTAGGATAAATTCATGAGGAAGTGGTATCTCTTTGGGATCTACTGCAGCATTTAGAAATTGGTTAATCGGTAAAGATACATGTATTTGATGTCCTGCCCAAGAAAGAGACCCCAACCCTAGGAGCCCTGTCAAATGGTGATTCAACATAGATTCTACATCTTGGAACCAAGCCAATTTTGGAGCAGCTTTGTGATAATGAAACCAACCAGCAAAAAGCATTAAGGCTGCAAAGACCAATGCACCAATTGCAGTACAATAGAGTTGTAATTCATTAGTTATTCCAGATGCTCTCCAAATCTGAAAAAAACCAGAGGTTATTTGTATTCCTCGGAACCCCCCCCCTACATCACCATTCAATATTTCTTGACCCACTATTGGCCAAACCACCTGAGCACTAGGCCTAATGTGAGTAGGATCACTTAACCATGCCTCATAATTGGAAAAACGAGCACCATGAAAATACATGCCACTCAGCCAAAGAAAGATGATAGAGAGTTGGCCAAAATGCGCACTAAAAACTTTTCGGGAAATCTCCTCTAAATCATTAGTATGGCTATCAAAATCATGAGCGTCAGCATGTAGGTTCCAGATCCAAGTAGTAGTATCTGGTCCCTTAGCTATTGTTCTTGAGAAATGACCAGGTTTTGCCCATTCCTCAAAAGAAGTTTTTATAGGATCCCTATCTACCAAAATTTTAACTTCTGGTTCCGGTGAACGAATAATCATTGAGTCCTCCTCTTTCCAGACAACACATACAAAGAGACCTGCCAACATAAAACAGAATTAGTGAACTTATTAGAGATGTTTCTATTGAGTTTTGTTCTCTCCTATCTCTCATGTATTGGATATCTTAGTAAATTTCATTTCTTTAGTTTTTCACTAGAACAATTATGATCTCGAAGTCAATTCGGGGCAAGTGTTCGAATCTATTATGACATAAGAGTGAGGCGCTCAACGGACCTATTTTAATCTTCTAAGACCTTTTTGGGAACTCTGAATGGAAGTTCAATAATTTTTCGTGCAGCCTAATCAAATGTATTCAGATTTTATTCTAATTCTATTCCTTAGATTTTATTTTTTTTTTTAGATAAAGTATAAGTATGTACTCTATTTCAAATTGAGCAGGCATTAGCATTCATTATTAGGCAATATACCTATATTTTATTTCTTTTTTTGAAGGTCTCTTTTCTTAATTTGATTGAATATTAGTTTAAATAACAGAAAAAAGGAGAAAATTATCTACTGTATCCACATCTCGTTTATTTCTATGAAATACTAGACAAAATCGAACAAAATTAGAAGGGATATATTTAAATTATGTGATTGGTCGTTCCTATAGAAATGATTTTTGAATTTGATAGGGACAAGAAACAAGAATTTATAACAATATATATTTATCTATCTATATCTTTATATAGATAGATAAATATATAAGAAAAAAAAGAAACAGAGTGTTCTTATTCAAAACGCCCTGTGATCTTCAACCAATTCTGTGCTGCAATATAATTACCGGGGGTGAGAGCTATAGCTTGTTTCCAATATTCAGCGGCTTGATTAAACCAAGACTCCGCAACTTCTGAGTCTCCCTGCCGAATGGCCTGTTCTCCTCGGTCGAAATAGGTGAGTCAATTCCTTTCCTTAGAACCGTACTTGAGAATTTCCTGACTCATACGGCTCAGTAGTCAATTCTTTTTTTGTTCTATTATCTTGAAGTTAACTAAAAGAAAAAAAGAAATTATTAATATGAGTTTCAAACTTTCATTTTTACTAATAAATAAAGAATTTCAAAGAATTTCATCTTTTTTTTTAGTTTTATCTTTTCTCCTACCTTCAGAAAAGGGAATCAAGCATTGGCATTAACGCCCTAATTCTAATTTTCTGAAAGGTAACTATCTCGATTTTATATATCATATACAAAAATATATGATAGATTCATTTCTATAGAATCTTGGTAAAAGTTTTTTCTTTCTTATCTTATAAGTTCTTATAAGTAAAGAGAAAATACTTTCTATCTTTGGGATTTGATACTACACCGCTGCTCAAAATACCAGGGGATCCTTTTTATTACATAAGTGGATTCCTGACTTCTTTATTTATCATGAGATAAGGAAGCAGTTTTTATTATATCGATTGAAAACCGTGTTAATTGATCCTTACGATGCTTCCTTTATCAATTAGATCTTTTATCCATAGAAAAAGAGGGTATCTAGACATATCGATTTCTTCATATTTTTACTTCTATGAAGTTTCTTTGCTACAGCTGATAAAAATCGTTGTTTTGAACGATATATATATGTAGAAAGCCTTTCTTATTTATAATTATTTATATTTCTATATTTCTTATATTAAAATTTGTGGATTTGCTTGTTCTTTTCTTTTTTCTTTCTATAGTGGAGATAGTCGCACGTAATGACAGATCACGGCCATATTATTAAAAGCTTGGGGTAAAAATGGGTTTCGTTCGAGCGCCCGAAAATAATATTCCAAAGCTTTAGTATGTTCTCCGTTACTTGTGTGAATAAGGCCTATGTTATAAAGTATATAACTTCGATCATAGGGATCAATTTCCAGTCGCATAGCCTCATAATAATTCTGTAAAGCTTCTGCATAATTTCCTTCAGATTGAGCTGACATCCGTTACGGTCGTCATTCGGTTCAAAGAATCTCCGCTCCAGAACTGTACGTGAGATTTTCATCTCATACGGCTCCCCCCTTATGTGTGTAATGAGAAAAATCCATCAAATCAAAAAATATTCCAGTATTCTCATTCTCAACTGAACAGAGCTAGTGTTTTTACAATAAATCTCTAGCCAACCTTCCTGTCAAAAATTATTTCTTAACATTAAGTATGTAGGTACTTGATAAAAAAAAATAAGAACTTCAACAATTTCTTTGTCCTCTACGCTGCTTAATTTCCTGGAATTAGTCACCTCAATAATCTTCGATGGTTCTATGGGTATCCAAAATATGAACGAGATGGATATTTATTGTCCCAACCATTCCTGTTAGTCCCAATCTCGATAAGCCATGGATATAGATAGATACAAAGTTTTCGTGTCCTTGATTCCCAAGCGTAGTGCTTCTTTCCCAATGTTGCCTATCAGTACTAGTAATTTGGGGTTGACCTAACCCCATAAGTATAGGTATAACCTTTCGCTTAATACTAGAAACCTAAAATTCAAGCATATAAGGCTTCATTAATCGAGGATACACGACAGAAGGAATTAATCCTTTTATTTACAAATTTCACCTTCAACACGCGTGGGGTTTTTCCATTCCATTTTTTTTTGACCGAAATCGGTCAAAAAAAATGGAATCAAATCACACCATCTCTGTAATAAGTGAATGCCCTTTTTTCTCCTGAAGTTGTCGGAATTATTCGTAATAAGATATTGGCTACAATTGAAAAGGTCTTATCTATAAAATTTTCATTTATCCGAGATCTAGGCATAGGTAGAAATCCATTCTATAATTTAATTAATCATGGTGTGAGAAATCAATCCCACAAATAAAGGAATTGTATAATTATAATACAGTGCGAAATAACGTAAAAATGAACTCATCAATCAAATTTGTTTATCCTAAGACCTTGTAGGAGGTTTTTTTTTAATTTTACTTTGTATTTTTATAGTTTGAATAGGTTTTATGCATTTATGAAAAATAGGATTGATTCACTATTCAACATTCAACCGGTTTCTGGGCATCATTATATAGGAGAGATGGCCGAGTGGTTCAAGGCGTAGCATTGGAACTGCTATGTAGGCTTTTTGTTTACCGGGGGTTCGAATCCCTCTCTTTCCGAATCTTTACCAAATTCATCAATATTACTCATCCCAATGCATACCATTATTTCATATTTCAAATTTGTTTGTTGATATGGACAACTTTATATTCCTCATTTTTCGGTAATACAAAAAATAGTGGATAACGGGTGGGCAAGGAATAAAAATTTTCGCATATCCATGTCTATGATATATGAATAGCAGAAAATCCTTGTAAAAAAAACTCTTGTTATTTTAGTTAAGTTTAAGTTTGACGAGAATAATATTCTACAACCAGTAATTCATTTATTTTCAAACCAACCCATTTATTATCTATTATTTGATTAATTAAACCTTTATATTGGAAAGGGTGAACAGTCAAATGATTTGGCAATTTCTCATGGGGGGCTGAATCAAAATAATTTTGAATAAGAGTTTTAGATTTTTGTTCATCCTTTGCTGTAATAATATCTTGAGGTTTACAACGATAACTTGGTATATCCACTATACGACCATTAACTAAAACATGTCTATGGTTTATAAATTGGCGGGCTTGAGGAATAGTCGCAGCCATACCCAATCGAAAAAGTATGTTATCCAAGCGCATTTCAAGTAGTTGTAATAAAACCTGACCAGTTGATCCTTTAGCTTTTCCGGAGATACGAACGTATTTAAGCAATTGTCGTTCTGTAAGACCATAATGAAAACGCAATTTTTGTTTTTCTTCTAAACGAATACGATATTGAGATTTTTTACTGAAGCGCAATTGATTTCGAAATTCGTTTTTGACTGTTGGCCTTTTACTAGTAAGTCCTGGTAAATATCCTAGACGACGTATTTTTTTGAAACGAGGTCCTCTGTAACGTGACATAAAAACTCCTTTTTTAAAATGAAAAATCTTATAAATCGAAATGAAAACTAAACGAAATGAAAAATATTATAGAATTCTAAATGAAGCGAAATCTACTAAAGTTTTATAGTACAAAGAAGAATTAGATGAATTTTATCAATATCCGAATTTATTGTATATAAAAGAATACAAAAAAGTAGGTTAATTTCTTGATTTCTTCCGCAGAGATCGAACTCTCCCAATTTTTTATTTCTAAAAAAGATATTATCAATTATGTAAAAAACAAATAGAGAAAAGCCGGTTATCGGATTCGAACCGATGACCATCGCATTACAAATGCGATGCTCTAACCTCTGAGCTAAACCGGCTAATGTAAACGAAATATACATATGCAGAAGAATTGAATGGGATCTTAGTTATCAATTTTTAGTTATTTATAACAAAATTCAAATTAATACAAACATCAAAAATAGAGAAAGAAAATATAGAAAATCAAACCCAATTTTTATTATTTCTATTATTTATTTTATCTGATAACATAAAGTGCAAGATAATAATTAATATTATATTAATATAATTTATTTAATATAATTTATTTCGATCTACTATTCTAGATATATATTATTAAATTGATTTCTTTCAAAAAGATTATTTATTAGTACTTAAAGTAAATTTGAATAAATATAAATTTTAGTAAATATTTATTAAGGAATTCCATATTTCTAAGTAAATGTCTAATTCTATATTATATTCAATTAAAAGAATGGTTTTTTTTAGCCACTAGATTCGTTTTAGTTATATAAATTGTATATGAATAAATGGATTGTTTATTTTCTTTTTTTTTTTAAGCAAAAACAAAAAAAAAAAAAGAATCGACCATTCGAGTATTCTAAATTGTATGAAAAAAGAAGATAAGTAGGTACATAGAAGATAAGTAGATATGTGGTCTATATCTGTGTATATTGAATTGTTAATATATAGATATTAGAATTAGTTCTGATTCAAACAAATAAAGGTATCCAATATAGATGAAATAAAATCTATAAAATTGGAGAAAGGGGTTTTTAATATTTAATAAAATAATATGTATTTAATGAATTCAAAAGTTCCCGCATAATTCTCATAATAGAAATGAAAAAAAAAGCATTCTATTATAATCAGATTCAAATAAAAAAAAAGATGGGGATATGGCGAAATTGGTAGACGCTACGGACTTAATTGGATTGAGTTTTGGTATGGAAACTTACCAAGTAATAATTTTCAAATTCAGAGAAACCCTGGAATTCACAATGGGCAATCCTGAGCCAAATCCTGTTTTCTGAAAACAAATAAAAATTCAGAAAGTGATAATAAAAAAGGGATAGGTGCAGAGACTCTATGGAAGCTGTTCTAACAAACGAAATTGACGACTTTTTTTATTGCATTAGTAAAAGAATCCTTTCACCAAAATTACAGGAATGGATCAAAGATAAACATTTAGAAACATATATATATACTGAAATACTCTTTCAATTTGTTACTTTTTATTTTATTATTGAAGATCTATTTGTGATAAAAATATTCACAAATGAAAAATGTGAATCAAATCAATTCGAAGTTGAAGAAAAGATGGAATATTTATTGATGAAATTATTCACTTCATCATAATCGGCTAAAACCCTTGAAGAACTGATAAATCAGATGAGAATAAAGATAGAGTCCTATTCTACATGTCAATACCGACAACAATGAAATTGAAAGTAAGAGGAAAATCCGTCGACTTAAGAAATCATGAGGGTTCAAGTCCCTCTATCCCCAAAAATACTTTTTCATTTTCTAATTTTTTTCCTATATCCTCTCTATCTTGAAGTCCTTATTTATGTGTTTTATTCGATTTATTATTTCCCAACGAAATTGGAATTTTTATTTTCATCAATTTCCTATCTATCATAATTTTCTTATCTATCATAATGACAAGGGACGAGTTTTGGAATAGATATAAATATATATGTGAAACACATAGAATTTTTTTTAATCAGAAATGTATAAATTAATATCTTATTTTTTAGCAAGGAATTTTCATATGCGTAATTAACGATTAACAATAAAAAATAATTATTACTGCGGAAACTCACTTACAAACTTTTTTTTTACTTAGTTGATATAGATTCATTAACATAGATTTTAAAAATCTTTTAAAATCAAAGTATTAAGCTTCAAGAATGGTCGGGATAGCTCAGTTGGTAGAGCAGAGGACTGAAAATCCTCGTGTCACCAGTTCAAATCTGGTTCCTGACACAAGATTCATTTGTATGAGTATCTATCCCCCATATTCATTTTAATGAATATGGGGGATAGATACTCATACAAATTTGTGTTCTTCTAGATTCTGATACATAACATATTTCTTTGATCTATTTAGGTATCTGTAGATATACTTTTCCTAGATGATTAAAGAATAGATGCAATTTTTTATTAGGTATATTCGCTTATCTATAGTATCTATATATATATAGATATAGATATATAGATAATGAATTCTTTATCTATTTTTTTCCTTTTTTTTCTGCGATACAAAAAAAGGTTTCTATTTCCATAATATTCGAGTGGTTTAATTAGTTGGTTAAAAGACCTAAAAGTCGAAGTTCTGGGGTGGAGTGAGAATATTAAGAATTCATCTGAGAAGGATTACCAAAATAGAATCGAGCCCTTTTCTTTGTGTTTTTTTTTTCGTGGCCGTATAATTGATGGTGATGTGCACGTTATATAGTTTATTATAAAGATAAAGAATTAGTTTATTATAAAGATAAAGAATTTTTGCAGTTCATCCTATTTCTTTTATTGGCTTGGCTGATAAGAACTCAGTATTGTTTTTGTTTTAGAATCTTAAGAAACTCCTATCCATCCTATTTTAAACCCTATAATTATTCATTCTATTATTTCTGAATTTTGTGATTTCTCACATAATAATATCTGAATGCAACTTCCATTACTCTGCCTGATTTAATGTCAATCAATTATTTTGTCTGATCTATAACAGAATGTACTTATATTCTTTGACTGGGGTTGCAGAAGTTTGGATTAGTTTATTATTTTTATCATTTAGTGAGCATCTTGTATTTCATAAAAATTTGGAGCAATATAATCTTTACGCAAAGGCCATCCTATCCAATTTTCGGGCATTAAAATACGTCTTAGACGCGGATGACTATCATAAGAGATTCCCAACATATCATAAGATTCCTTTTCTTGAAAATCCGCACTTTTCCAAACCCAAAAAATCGAAGGAATTCTGGGATTTTTTCTTGATACAAATATTTTTATGCATACCTCTTCGGGTTGATTTATACCATACTCTATTCTTGTAAAATGATATACACTAGCTAAGAGTCCTCCGGGTGCTACATCATAGGCACATTGAGAACGTAGATAATTGTAACCATATACATATAAAATGACAGCAATGGAATGCCAATCCTCGGGCTTTATTTGTAAAGTCTCTATTCCTAGGTAATCGAAACCCAAGGATCTATGAATTAGTCCATGTTTGACTAGCCAAGAAGACAAACGACCTTGCATTTTTTGCTTCTCCTAAATTTTTTTTATGAGTTTGGTATTAGTATTTTCTATTACGATGAAATTTTTAAAATACGATGAAATTTTTAAAAAAGGAATTGCTTTTTATTATTGTACTTTAAAAAAATGTGTCAGACGATATCTCTGAAGTAGATGGCGGTTGATAGAAAAATTCTTGACCATAATTGTCAGTATAAGTACTGTATCCAACATGAAACTTATGGTTGGTAGTAAAACATCTATTCTCTCGTTGAAAACTCATTGGATCTTCATATATTTCTCGAGATATTTTCTTACGAAGTTTTGTTATAGCATCTATAATGGCCTCCGGTTTAGGTGGACAGCCCGGCAAATATACATCTACAGGAATTAGCTTATCTACGCCTCGAACAGTACTATAAGAATCGGTACTAAACATCCCCCCCGTAATTGTACAGGCTCCCATAGCAATAACATATTTAGGTTCGGGCATTTGTTCATATAATCGAACTAAAGAAGGGGCCATTTTCATAGTTACAGTGCCCGCTGTTAAAATTAGGTCCGCCTGCCTAGGACTCGATCGTGGTACTAGTCCATAACGATCAAAATCGAATCGTGATCCTATTAATGAAGCAAATTCAATGAAGCAACAACTCGTACCATAAAGAAGCGGCCATAAACTGGATAATCTTGACCAATTTGAAAAATCATTTAATGTCGTTGAAATAACTGAATTTTGGGTTGTTTGATCAAGTAAGGGAAACTCAATGGAATTCATAATTGTCTCAATATTTTTTTTTCTAATTGTCTAAATAGTCAAGAATTAAGACCATTCTAATGCCCCCTTTCGCCATGCATAAACTGAACCAACAATTAGGATAAGCACGAATAAGAAAGCTTCTAAAAATACGGATACCCCTAATACATCGAAACTCATTGCCCATGGATAAAGAAAAACCGTTTCAACATCAAAAACAACAAAAATGAGAGCAAACATATAATAACGGATTCGAAATTGTAACCAAGCATCGCCTATTGGTTCTATTCCGGATTCATAACTAGAAAGTTTTTCCGGTCCCTTGCTAATGGGGGCTAAAATTCCAGAAATTAGAAATGCCAAAATAGGAATCAAACTTGATATTATTAGAAATGCCCAAAAAATATCATATTCGTAAAGAAGAAACATAAAAGTACTCCTCTGAATGTAGAAAATATACCAAATTCATTTTCATTTTTAGTCTAAAGTCTCCATTTTTTTAGACTAGCTGAATATACTAATATTAATATTATTCTATCGAATATGAATATGTTCGAATAGAAAGTTACAAATTGTTTTTTTTTTAGTAATAGTCTTAGTAATGAGATCTATTCGATCCAAAATAGTATTAATATTATTAGTATCTGTAGGAATATTAGGGCTATACGGACTCGAACCGTAGACCTTCTCGGTAAAACAGATCAAACTAATTATTATCTAAATGATTTAAATTGTTTTCAAAACCCAACATGCATTTTTTTTTGCATTGAGCTTTTTCATTAACTGATAAAAATATTAGTTAGTCCACCATCTTTTTTTTTTTTTACAGTAAAGAATAAAGAGATGATTCCCTATGCTCTTCTTTTTTATTTGTATAACAATCAAAGAGCACTACCAAAGTGTTTCAAAGAAGGATTATCTTGACGTAGGTCTGCTTCTGGCCTAGATCAACTTAAGTTAAATGGACTCTTTATCCACCTACTAAAATTAAAATAGAAGATAAGAAATGACACTTCATACACCTTAAAGTTCATAAAATAGGAAGAAAAGATAATCTTTTTTAGGTCCCTATACCCTTTATGTTTAGCATTGACGAGAAATGGGTATTCACCTTATCAATATCTCAAATCAATTATGGATTCGATTTTATGGCTAAACCCTTTGTCAGGCTAGTGTTCTCTTGTTTTGTTCCTTAAAATGGAGTAAGACACCGATTTCTTACTATAAGATAAACTTTTTTAATTACAAGATGAACTCCTCTGAAAAAAAGCATTGGCGCTCGTGTAAACGAGGTGCTCTACCTAACTGAGCTACAGCCCTTGTGTTTTTGATACATATTTTATCATAGTATGAAGATAATTGCTTGTCAAGATGAATATTACATGATCGAATCCCTTGAACGGGGGTTGGTATTGCTTATCAGTAATTTTACATTTATAATCAATTAATCTGATAGATGGGTACTCTTCTTTTTTTTTTTTTGAGGAGGAGTCCTAAATTACCTACTTAACTCAGTGGTTAGAGTATTGCTTTCATACGGCGGGAGTCATTGGTTCAAATCCAATAGTAGGTAAGGTATAGTTATAACTTATTAGATACCTTTGACTGTGGTATCTAATAAGCTTTTCTACTTACTTTTTTCTTCTGACTGTTTCTTTTTTCTTTTTATTGTTTTCGGATATTGGGACGCATCAATTTCAACTTGTTATGAAATAACATTGATAGCCTCTACTCGTGTTCTAGCTCGTCTAAGAGCTAGATTTGCCTCAATTGTTTGTCTCTTGCCTTCAGCCTTATTCAAATTAGTTTCTGCTATTTCAAGAGTTTGCTGTGCTTCTTGTGGATCAATGTCACTACCCTTTTCCGCATCATTTACTAAAACAGTTATCTCATTATTATTTATTCTAGCAAACCCCCCCATCAGAGCCATTGTTAACCATTGGTCTTTAAGACGTATTCTCAAAATACCTATATCGACAGCTGAGGCAATAGGCGCATGATTAGGTAATACTCCAATTTGTCCGCTATTAGTAGGTAAAATGATTTCCTTCACTTCTGAATCCCAAACAATTCGATTGGGGGTCAATACACAAAGATTTAAAGTCATTTCTTCAAATTGCTCTCCGTTTCTAAGTTCGTAGCCTTCGCAGTAGCTTCATCGATATTACCTACCAAATAAAAGGCTTGTTCAGGAAGACCGTCTAATTCTCCAGAAAGAATCAAATTAAACCCTCTAATTGTTTCTACTAGACCAACATATTTTCCAGCCGAACCGGTAAAAACTTCTGCTACGAAAAAAGGTTGTGATAAGAAACGCTCAATTTTTCGTGCTCTTGCTACGGTTAAGCGATCTTCTTCGGATAATTCGTCCAAGCCAAGGATAGCTATAATGTCTTGAAGTTCTTTGTAACGTTGTAAAGTTTGTTTAACTCGTTGCGCAGTCTCATAATGTTCTTCACCAACGATTCGAGGTTGGAGCATAGTTGAGGTTGAATCTAAAGGATCTACTGCTGGATAGATACCTTTGGCGGCTAATCCTCTTGATAGTACAGTAGTAGCATCTAAATGTGCAAATGTCGTAGCAGGAGCAGGGTCAGTTAAATCGTCGGCAGGTACATAAACTGCTTGAATAGAAGTTATGGACCCTTCTTTGGTAGAAGTGATTCTTTCTTGTAAAGAACCCATTTCAGTACTAAGAGTGGGTTGATAACCCACAGCAGAGGGCATTCGACCCAATAAGGCAGATACTTCAGATCCTGCTTGAACGAAGCGGAAGATATTGTCGATAAATAGAAGTACATCTTGCTCATTGACATCTCGAAAATATTCCGCCATAGTTAGGGCAGTTAAACCAACTCTCATACGAGCTCCGGGTGGTTCATTCATTTGACCATATACTAAAGCTACTTTGGATTCTGCAATATTTTGTTCATTAATTACTCCAGATTCTTTCATTTCCATATAAAGATCATTTCCCTCGCGAGTACGCTCACCTACTCCGCCAAATACAGATACACCTCCATGAGCTTTGGCAATGTTATTGATCAATTCCATAATAAGTACTGTTTTACCCACTCCAGCTCCACCGAAAAGTCCTATTTTTCCTCCACGACGATAAGGAGCTAAAAGATCTACTACTTTTATTCCTGTTTCAAAAATAGATAATTTTGTATCTAATTGTATAAAGGTAGGCGCAGATCTATGAATGGGAGATGTTGTACGAGTATCTACAGGACCTAAATTATCAATCGGCTCTCCAAGCACGTTGAAAATTCGTCCTAGAGTTGCTCCGCCTACTGGAACACTTAGGGGAGTTCCTGTGTCAATAACTTGCATTCCTCTCATTAGACCATCTGTAGCACTCATAGCTACAGCCCTAACTCGATTATTTCCTAATAATTGTTGTACTTCACAAGTCACATTAATTTGTTGACCAACAGTATCTCGACCCTTAACTACCAGAGCATTGTAAATATTAGGCATCTTCCCCGGGGGAAAGGCTACATCTAGTACCGGACCAATTATTTGGTCAATATGTCCCAGATTTTTTTTTTCAATCGAAGAAACTTCAGGACCGGAAGTAGGAGGATTTATTCGCATATCAAAAGCCAATTTTTTTTTCCGAAAAAGTTTTTAAATCAAAAAGAAATGTTCGATAAGAAAGCAAGTTGATCGGTTAATTCAAAAAGAAATAAGAAATGGGAGTTAGTACTCCATTTTTTTGGTACTATTCCATCAATCCTCTTTAACTGTTTACTTACTTATTCAAATTCAATTATTGAATTCTTAAGCTTACTGCAGTTATTTTGAAAATTTCAATTGGATAAAATCTTTCGAAAGTCTTTTCTTTTTTTCTATCATTCTAGAAAATATCATCTATATTCTGTATGGAATTCGAACCTGTACCTTAATTTAGAATTCATTTTTTTTATCATTGGCTTTCGTATTTCCTCAGTAGACAATTTTTTAGACTTACCCTCTGTTTCCCTATTTTTTGACCTCTTTTTTTATTTTCCGGGGAGAAAGCTGCCTATTTTTACATCTAGGATTTACATAGACAACATATATCACTGTCAAGATTAAGAATAAATTATTATTATTATTTAGATTAGATCTTTCGATTTCAAAATTAAAAAATAAGATCAAATTGAAAAAAAAAAAAGATTGGGTTGCGCCATACATAGAAAAGAGTATACAATAATGATGTATTTGACAAATCAAATACCATCGTTTAATTTAATAATAACATAACGAACCTTTGGGATTAATTGATAATAGTAGTTGATTTTTGTAAAAGATTTCATTAACTCCTAAGTCATATCGAGTAGACCTTATTGTTTCAAGAATTCTTAATTCAAGAGTTGTAGGGAGGGATTTATGTCACCACAAACAGAGACTAAAGCAAGTGTTGGGTTCAAAGCTGGTGTTAAAGATTATAAATTGAATTATTATACTCCTGAGTATGAAACCAAAGATACTGATATCTTGGCAGCATTTCGAGTAACTCCTCAACCTGGAGTTCCACCTGAAGAAGCAGGTGCTGCGGTAGCCGCCGAATCTTCTACTGGTACATGGACAACTGTGTGGACCGATGGGCTTACCAGTCTTGATCGTTACAAAGGACGATGCTATCACATCGAACCTGTTGCTGGGGAAGAAAATCAATATATTGCTTACGTAGCTTATCCTTTAGACCTTTTTGAAGAAGGTTCTGTTACTAACATGTTTACTTCTATTGTCGGTAATGTATTTGGGTTCAAGGCACTGCGTGCTCTACGTCTGGAGGATTTGCGAATCCCAACCGCTTATATTAAAACTTTCCAAGGTCCGCCTCACGGCATCCAAGTTGAGAGAGATAAATTGAACAAGTATGGTCGTCCCCTATTAGGATGTACTATTAAACCTAAATTGGGGTTATCCGCTAAGAATTATGGTAGAGCTGTTTATGAATGTCTTCGTGGGGGACTTGATTTTACCAAAGATGATGAAAATGTGAATTCCCAACCATTTATGCGTTGGAGAGACCGTTTCTTATTTTGTGCTGAAGCGATTTTTAAATCACAGGCTGAAACAGGTGAAATCAAAGGGCATTACTTGAATGCAACTGCGGGTACATGCGAAGAAATGATGAAAAGAGCTGTATTTGCCAGAGAATTAGGCGTTCCTATCGTAATGCATGATTATTTAACAGGGGGATTCACTGCAAATACTAGCTTGGCTCATTATTGCCGAGATAATGGTCTACTTCTTCATATACATCGTGCAATGCATGCAGTTATCGACAGACAAAAGAATCATGGTATGCACTTTCGTGTATTAGCTAAAGCATTACGTTTGTCTGGTGGAGATCATGTTCACTCCGGTACCGTAGTAGGTAAACTTGAAGGGGAAAGAGATATCACTTTAGGTTTTGTTGACTTACTGCGTGATGATTTTGTTGAAAAAGATCGAAGTCGTGGTATTTATTTCACTCAGGATTGGGTTTCTCTACCAGGTGTTCTGCCTGTTGCTTCGGGAGGTATTCACGTTTGGCATATGCCTGCTCTGACCGAAATCTTTGGAGATGATTCCGTACTTCAATTTGGCGGAGGAACTTTAGGACACCCTTGGGGAAATGCACCAGGTGCTGTAGCTAATCGAGTAGCTCTTGAAGCCTGTGTGAAGGCTCGAAATGAAGGACGTGATCTTGCTCGTGAAGGTAATGAAATTATCCGTGAGGCTAGCAAATGGAGTCCTGAATTAGCTGCTGCTTGCGAAGTATGGAAGGAGATCAAATTTGAATTCGAAGCAATGGATACTATTTGAATTCGAAGCAATGGATACTTTGGATTAATTGCAATTAAACTCGGCACAATCTTTTCCTAAAAGAAGGATTGAGCCGAATACAAAGATACTTAATTATTAAACAGATTTCTATCTTTCGTATTGGAATAGAAGCATAGTAAGTAGACGATATTTTACGAAAAAAGTGATTACAATTTATAAGGGAAACTGGCTATTGCCTTTTTCGATGTGAATTTCACATAATAGGGAAGTTGTTCCATTTCTATATGAAATTTGTATTTTCCTATTGATTTCTATATTTCTATAATTTATATACGTTTTTTTAGTTTAGAATATCATTTTAGAATAAAAAAAGATATATATATATTTAAATAATTTTTCTTATAAGTAATTCTAACATAATACTAATAATCGAATTAATAAGATTGAAAATCTTATTAATTCGATTGTATTTATTCGATTGTATTTTTTTTTCAATACTAATATTGACAACACTGTATCAAATAAATATAATCCGATCGTGAATAAATTGATCACCTTACTTACGTTAAATAGGCGTTATTACTTCATCAAATGGTAGGTTCATTGGTTTTCTTTCTGCGAGACAAACAAGAAAAACTTTGTTAATGAATAAGTAAGTGAATTGAAAGGTAAACACGAATATATATACGAAAATATTAGATCTATATATACCAATATATATATAGTCTTATATATATAATAATAATGGATAACTCTAACATAGTATTTCAAGAACATAGTATTTAAATAGGTGGTATATCTTTTTTTAGTTTTTTAGACAATTCAATTTTGTAATTTTATTTTTTTGATTGCGATTGGGTATAAATATCCACCTTATTTTTTAAATTGTAATGGGGTTGCTAACTCAATGGTAGAGTACTCGGCTTTTAAGAGCGACTCTATTTTTTACGCATTTCTATGAAGCAATGGGTTCGTCGATACTATCGGTAGAGCTTGTAAAACCACGACTGATCCAGAAAGGAATGACTGGAAAAAGTAGCATGTCGTATCAATGAAGAATTCTAAAAATATTTCATTCTTTTAGGATCCAGCTCAAATTTTTGTTTGAATTTTTGGCTCGTAACAAAAAAAATTCCGTTGGGTTTGATTAATAAAGGGATAGAACTTGGTGGTTCTAATTCTAATAGGGAAACAAAAAGCATCGAGCTTTCATTTATTTTTTATTTGGATCATTACCCCATCTAATTGTACGTTAAAAATAGGTTAGTGCTTGATGTGGGAAAAGCTTTTCTGGTGAATGGTTTATTTTTGTTATGAGTCCTAACTATATAGCTATTTTCCATTATCTTTTGGTATTTTGGGGTAGCGATAAATGTGTAAAAGAAAGAGTATATTGATAAAGATATTTTTTCCAAAATCAAAAGAGCGATTAGGTAAAAAAAAAATAAAGGATTCTTAATTAGCTCGTTATCCTAGAACAAAAATTAGGCAAAAAATCGATTAGAGAGAGTCCGTTAATGGGTTTTACTTCTCTAGGTATATATTTATACCTATAATTTTCTGTTTTGACCATATCGCACTATGTATCATTTGATAATCCAATGAATCTCTGATTCTTTGTTTGACCAAATAGACTTTTTTTTTTTTAATGGAGCAATATCAAGCATATTTAGAACTCCGTAGATCTCGATACCAGGACATCCTATACCCACTTTTTTTTCGGGAATCTATTTATGGACTAGCTTATGCTCATGAGTCCTTTTTTATAGAAAATGTCGATTATAACAATAAATTTAGTTTACTAATTGTAAAACGTTTAAGTACTCGAATGTATCAACAGACTCATTTCATTCTTTTTGTTAATGATTCTAAAAAAAATACTTTTGTGGGTTATAATTATCATTTTTTTTCTCAAATAATATTAGAAGGTTTTGGTATCGTCGTGGAGATTCTATTTTCTCTACAATTATTTAGCTCTTCCTTAAGGGGATTAGAAATCGTAAAATCTTATAAAAATTTTCAATCAATTCATTCGATCTTTCCCTTTTTCGAAGATCAACTGATATATTTAAATCATAAGTCAGATATACGAATACCCTATCCTATCCATCTGGAAATCTTGGTTCAAATCCTGCGATATTCGATAAAAGATGTCTCTTTCTTTCATTTAATAAGGTTGTTTTTTTATTACTATTATAATTGGAATAGTCTTTTTCCTCCAAAAAAATGGATTTTTACTTTTTTTTCAAAAAGGAATCGAAGAATTTTCTTGTTCCTATATAATTTATATGTATGGGAATATGAATCTATCTTTCTTTTTCTACGTAACAAATCCTCTCAGTTACAGTTAAAACATTTTCGCGTTTTTTTTGAGCGAATTTTTTTCTATGAAAAAATAAAACATCTTGTAGAAGTATCTACTAAGAATTGTTCATATACTTTCTTCTTCTTTAAGGATACTTTCATCCATTATGTTAGATATCAAGGAAAATCAATTCTGGTTTTAAAGAATACTCCTTTTTTGATAAATAAATGGAAATACTATTTTATATATTTATGGCAATGTCATTTTGATATTTGGGCTGGACTAGAAACGATCTATATAAACGAATTATCTCAGTATTCATTTCACTTTTTAGGCTATTTTTTAAGTATTCCACTAAATCTTTCAGTAGTACGAAGTCAAATGTTGCAAAATTCATTTCTTATTAAAATTGTTATAAAAAAACTTGATACAATAGTTCCCATTATTCCTCTAATGAGATCATTGGCTAAAACAAAATTTTGTAATGTAATGGGTCATCCTATTAGTAAGCCGGTTTGGGCCAATTTATCTGATTTTGATATTATTGACCGGTTTTTGCGCATATGCAGAAATTTTTCTCATTATTACAATGGATCTGCAAAAAAAAAGAGTTTCTATCAAATAAAATATATACTTCGGTTTTCTTGTATAAAAACTTTGGCTCGTAAGCATAAAAGTACTGTGCGCATTTATTTGAAAAAATTAAGTTCAGAAAAATTATTGCAAGAATTTTTTACAGAAGAAGATCTTTTTTCTTTGATTTTTCCAAGAACTTCTTTTACTTTGCGTAGGTTTTATAGAGGTCGTATTTGGTATTTGGATATTCTTTTAAGAAACGATTTCGTCAATTATTTATAATTGAAAATAGGTTATGTTATTTTTTAAATCGGTGTAAATTGATAAAACGAACTTCCTTCTTTTTATTCAATGAGGATAAAAAAATCATTTTTTTTAGTCTTCTATATCTATATATAGGATTTTGAAATGCTCATGTAGTCAGAGTCAAGATTCGGGGTTAATGAATTAAATATTATATTTCACTTTCTTAGAGTCTTTTGCTAGGCAAGTAATTAAGGTTTAGATGTATACATAGGGAAAGCCGTGTGCAATGAAAACTGCAAACACGGCTTGGGGAGGGATTTTTTCTTGTTTTATTCTATTGTTGAATTTTATTCAAGAATAAATTATCTACTTCATCCGACTAGTTCCGGGTTCAAGTCCCGGGCAACTCATTTTTGTAGATCGATGTTGTATTATATCTATATTTCTATTCTCTATTTCTATAAATAGAATGATATATAGAAAATAAACTTTTTTTATGAATCAATGAAATGGGATAAACAAGGTAAATTCGGATAAACCGAAATGAATAAGAACATACTAATGAATAAGAACATACTATGGATATTAGTATTGGTTGACACTGGTATATAAGTCATGTTATACTGTTGAATAACAAGTCCTCAAATTCTCGCATTATAGAGAATTTTTGTGCTTGGGAGTCCCTAATGATTAAATGAACCAAGATTTTACCATGACTGCAATTTTAGAGAGACGCGAGAGCGAAAGCCTATGGGGTCGCTTCTGTAATTGGATAACCAGCACCGAAAATCGTCTTTACATTGGATGGTTTGGTGTTTTGATGATTCCTACTTTATTGACTGCAACTTCTGTATTTATTATCGCTTTTATCGCTGCCCCTCCAGTAGATATTGATGGTATTCGTGAGCCTGTTTCTGGATCTCTACTTTATGGAAACAATATCATTTCTGGTGCGATTATTCCTACTTCTGCGGCTATAGGTTTGCATTTTTATCCGATCTGGGAAGCAGCTTCTGTTGATGAGTGGTTATACAACGGCGGTCCTTATGAACTAATTGTTCTACACTTCTTACTTGGTGTAGCTTGCTACATGGGTCGTGAGTGGGAACTTAGTTTTCGTCTGGGTATGCGTCCTTGGATTGCTGTTGCATATTCAGCTCCTGTTGCAGCCGCTACTGCTGTTTTCTTGATCTATCCTATTGGTCAAGGAAGCTTTTCGGATGGTATGCCTCTAGGAATTTCAGGTACTTTCAATTTTATGATTGTATTTCAGGCTGAGCATAATATTCTTATGCATCCATTTCACATGTTAGGTGTAGCTGGTGTATTCGGCGGCTCCCTATTCAGTGCTATGCATGGTTCCTTGGTAACTTCTAGTTTGATCAGGGAAACCACAGAAAATGAATCCGCTAATGAAGGTTACAGATTTGGTCAAGAGGAAGAAACTTATAATATTGTAGCTGCTCATGGTTATTTTGGCCGATTAATCTTCCAATATGCAAGTTTCAACAATTCTCGTTCTTTACATTTCTTCCTAGCTGCTTGGCCTGTAGTAGGTATTTGGTTTACCGCTTTAGGTATCAGCACTATGGCTTTCAACTTAAATGGTTTTAATTTCAACCAATCCGTAGTTGATAGTCAAGGTCGTGTAATAAATACCTGGGCTGATATTATTAACCGAGCTAACCTTGGTATGGAAGTAATGCATGAACGTAATGCTCATAATTTCCCTCTAGATCTAGCTGCGATGGAAGCTCCATCTGTTAATGGATAAAATTTTGATCTTAATTTAAAGTAGACGAGTTTTTGTTTAAAAATAAAGGAGCAATATCAACTTTGTTAATATTGCTCCTTTATATTGGATATTGGATTAGTAATCTTTTTTTTAGATTTCTATAGATTTATACATACGTTTTTGATTGATTTAATGATTCCTTATCTTTTTTTTTTTCCTTTGTTAGAAAAAAAAGGATAATGAAAAGGTAGAATTTGAGATATAGATCATTTTTACTATAAGGGCGGATGTAGCCAAGTGGATCAAGGCAGTGGATTGTGAATCCACCATGCGCGGGTTCAATTCCCGTCGTTCGCCCATATCTATATATAGATAGATATAGATATTGTTTAGGTTTTCAAGTATAAATCTGAAATAAAGAAAAATGGCTACTTCTAAAACTTATAAGTACGAATTCTTCAAAATAATAATTATTACAAAAGATATATTTTTGAGATAAAATAGATACATTTATCTATTTCACAAAAAAAGAATATATCCATATCGTGGTTTCCTCTTATAATACCTCAGGTGCTAATGAAACTATTTTAGTGAAATTTAACTGTCTCAATTCCCGGGCGATTGCGCAAAAGATTCGAGTTCCTTTTGGATTTCCTTCTTGATCAATTATAACTGCAGCATTATCATCATACTGAATTATTATACCGTTGCTACGTTTTAGTTGTTTACAAGTACGTACAATTACAGCTCTGATCACTTCAGATTTTTCTAAGTTCGTATTTGGTACTGCTTGTTTGATTACAGCAACAACAATGTCGCCAATATAAGCATATCGTCGATTACTAGCTCCTAGGATTCGAATACACATCAGTTCACGTGCTCCGCTGTTATCCGCTACATTCAAATGAGTTTGAGGTTGAATCATATCATTTTTTTATTATTTCAATCTAAAAAAGGAAGTAAAAATATTTTGTGTTCAAAAAAAAAGGAACCTATTATTGCCTTTTTTCTTTTCATTCTAAAGACCTATTTTCTTTGGTTCTCTTTTATTATCCTGAAATAATGAATTGAGTTCGTATCGGCATTTTGGATGATGCTATTGAAATAGCCTTTCTTGCTATATTTTCTGGTACTCCACCCATTTCATAAAGTATTTTCCCAGGTTTAACAACAGCTACCCAATATTCGGGAAATCCTTTTCCTGAACCCATACGTGTTTCAGTAGGTCTTACTGTAACCGGTTTGTCTGGAAAAATACGTACCCATATTTGTCCACCTCGGCGAACATTTCTTGACATTGCCCGCCGTCCCGCTTCTATTTGTCTAGATGTTATCCAAGCTGGCTCAAGTGCCTGAAGAGCATATCTTCCGAAGCAAATATTATTACCTCGATAGGATATTCCCTTCATTCTTCCTCTATGTTGTTTACGAAATCTGGTTCTTTGGGGGTTATAATTGATGGTTGTTTTTCAATTCCATCTTTATTACAGAACCGTACATGAGATTTTCACCTCATACGGCTCCTCGCGAATGAAGTAATTCAAATATCTATATCTATATGGATATAGATTCTATCTAATCGATAAAATAATAGAAATAGTCATATGTTTAGTAAATAACGAAATCTCGGTATTTTTTGAGATTTCATACAATCTTCGAAATTTTTAGATCTTGTTTTCAATATCGATTCTTAGAATTGGCAAAAATATAAAAAAATTCAATAAAAGAAAAATTCTCGCGGGCGAATATTTACTCTTTTATTCTCAAATTCAGATGTAATGAAATTCAGATGTTAATGTAGGGTACAACTCCTAAAAAATGGATTGTTTTTAGGTTTCTTCCGCCATCCCACCTAAGAAATCATTAAGATTTGTTTTCTTTAAGATTTTTTTAATAAAATCTTAAGTCTTAAGTATTTGCAGGTTTCGTCGTTCCCATCGCCTCTCGATTAATGGTTAGGTTTTAATTCGACAATGGAGCCTTTCTCATAGCTAAAAATTAATAAAATTTTTTTAGAATAGAATATTCATTTCTTTTTTCGTGAATCAATATTATCAGTTTTTCTTGATTCAGAGCTCTTAATTTATTGACATTAAAAATAAAAAAAAAATATATATATTATTCTTTTTTATTTTTAAGGATGCTTTAATACACTATCTTTTCTGAGATGACCCATAGACCTTTACATATTCGAATTCTATATCATTGATATATTTTAATCTCTTTCTTTCACCTTTTCTTTTATCTATATATTTTTATTGCTTTACAACTAAATAATCTTTTTTTTCTTTTATCTTTCACAATTTTTCAGTTGCTATATTCTTTTTTTATTAAATTTTTTTTCTTTTGACTAATTCTTTAGATCTAGATAATCCGAAGTGATGTGTTGGTTATTAGTTCTTTTTAAATGAATTGATACTATTAACCGGTTTCTTTTT
>NW_028197098.1:10000-15000 GCF_037176805.1 Vigna unguiculata | reverse complement strand
CAAGGGACTGGGTCAATTATTCAATCAAATGATATTGAGCATGTTTCGCATCTCTTCTTGAGAAACAAGCGGGCTATTTCTTTGCAAAATTGTGCTCAATTTCATATGTGGCAATTCCGTCAAGATCTCTTCGTTAGTTGGGGGAAGAGTCCGCACGAATCGGATTTTTTGAGGAACATGTCACGAGAGAATTGGATTTGGTTAGACAATGTGTGGTTGGGAAACAAGGATCGGTTTTTTAGCAAGGTACGGAATGTATCATCAAATCTTCAATATGATTCCACGAGATCTAGTTTCATTCAAGTAACGGATTCTAGCCAATTGAAAGGATCTTCTGATCAATCCAAGGATTCTTTCGATTCCATTAGGAATGAGGATTCGAAATATCACACATTGATCAATCAAAGAGAGATTCAACAACTAAAAGAAAGATCGATTCTTTGTTGGGATCCTTCCTTTCTTCAAACGGAACGAACAGAGATAGAATCAGAGCGATTCCTTAAAATCCTTTCTGGATATTCCTCAATGTGCCGACTATTCATGGAACGTGAGAAGCAGATGAATAATCATCTGCTTCCGGAAGAAATCGAAGAATTTTTTGGGAATCCTGCAAGAGCCACTCGTTCTTTTTTCTCTGACAGATGGTCAGAACTTCATCTGGGTTCGAATCCTACTGATAGGTCTACTAGAGATCAGAAATTGTTGAAAAAAGAACAAAAGAAACATCTTGCTTTTTCCAGGCGATCGGAAAAGAAAGAAATAGTGAATTTATTCAAGATAATTATGTACTTACAAAATACCGTCTCAATTCATCCTATTTCATCCTATCGAGGATGTGATATGGTTCCAAAGGGTGAACTGGACAGTTCCAATAAGATTTCATTCTTGAACAAAAATCCATTTTGGGGTTTATTTCATCTATTCCATGACCGGAACAGGGGGAGATACACGTTACACCACGATTTTGAATCAGAAGATATATTTCAAGAAATGGCAGATCTATTCACTCTATCAATAACCGAGCCGGATCTGGTGTATCATAAGGAATTTGATTTTTCTATGGATTCCTCCGGATTGGATCAAAAACATTTCTTGAATGAGTTATTGAACTCCAGGGATGAATCGAAAAAGCACTCTTTATTGGTTCTACCTCCTCTTTTTTATGAAGAGAATGAATCTTTTTATCGAAGGATCATAAAAAAATGGGTCCAGACCTCTTGCGGAAATAATGTGGAAGATCCAAAACCTAAAATAGTTGTATTTGCTAGCAACAACATAATGGAGGCAGTCAATCAATATAGATTGATCCGAAATCTGATTCAAATCCAATATAGCACCCATGGTTACATAAGAAATGTATTGAATCGATTCAATTGCAACTTCGAATATGGAATTCAAAGGTATCAAATAGGAAATGATACTCTGAATCATCGAACTAGAATGAAATACACGATCAACCAACATTTATCAAATTTGAAAAAGAGTCAGAAGAAGTGGTTCGATCCTCTTATTTTGATTTCTCGAACGGAGAGATCTATGAATTGGGATCCTAATGTATATAGATACAAATGGTCCAATGGGAGCAAGAATTTCCAGGAACATTTGGACTATTTCATTTCTGAGCAGAATAGCCGTTTTCAAGTAGTGTTCGATCGATTACATATTAATCAATATTCGATTGATTGGTCTGAGGTTATCGACAAAAAAGATTTGTCTAAGTCACTTTGTTTATTTTTGTCCAAGTTACTTCTTTTTTTGCCCAAGTTTCTTCTCTTTTTGTCTAACTCACTTCCTTCTTTTTTATTTGTGAGTTTTGGGGGTATCCCCATTCATAGGTCCGAGATCCACATCTATGAATTGAAAGGTCCGAATGATCCACTCTGTAATCAGTTATTAGAATCAATAGGTCTTCAAATCTTTCATTTGAAAAAAAGGAAACCCTTATTATTGGATGACCAAGATACTTCCCAAAAATCGAAATTCTTGATCAATGGAGGAACAATATCACCATTTTTGTTCAATAAGATACCAAAGTGGATGATTGACTCATTCCATACTAGAAAGAATCGCAGGAAATCTTTTGATAACACAGATTCCTATTTCTCAATGATATCCCACGATCCAGACAATTGGCTGAATCCCGTGAAACCATTTCATAGAAGTTCATTGATATACTATTTTTATAAAGCAAATCGACTTCGATTCTTGAATAATCAATATCACTTCTGCTTCTATTGTAACAAAAGATTCCCTTTTTATGTGGAAAAGGCCCGTATCAATAATTATGATTTTACGTATGGACAATTCCTCAAAATCTTGTTCATTCGCAACAAAATCTTTTCTTTTTGCGATGGTCAAAAAAAACATGCTTTTTTGAAGAGAGATACTATTTCACCAATCGAGTTACAGGTATCTAACATATTGATACCTAACGATTTTCCGCAAAGTGGCGACGAAGGGTATAACTTCTACAAATCTTTCCATTTTCCAATTCGATACGATCCATTCGTTCGTGGAGCTATTTACTCGATCGCAGACATTTCTGGAACACCTCTAACAGAGGGACAAATAGTCCATTTTGAAAAAACTTATTGTCAACCTCTTTCAGATATGAATATACCTGATTCAGAAGGGAAGAACTTGTATCAGTATCTCAATTTCAATTCAAACATGGGTTGGATTCACACTCCATGTTCTGAGAAATATTTACCATCCGAAAAAAGGAAAAAACGGAGTTCTTGTCTACAAAAATGCCTTGAGAAAGGTCAGATGTATAGAACCTTTCAACAAGATAGTGTTTTTTCAACTCTCTCAAAATGGAATCTATTCCAAACATATATACCATGGTTCCTTACCTCGACGGGGTACAAATATCTAAATTTCATATTTTTAGATACTTTTTCAGACCTATTGCCGATACTAAGTAGCAGCCAAAAATTTGTATCCATTTTTCATGATATTATGCATGGGTCAGATATATTATGGCGAATTCGTCAGATTCCATTGTGTCTTCCACAATGGAATCTGATAAGTGAGATTCCGGGTAATTGTTTCCATAATCTTCTTCTGTCCGAAGAAATGACTCATCGAAATAATGAGTTACTATTGATATCGACACATCTGAGATCGCTAAATGTTCAGGAGTTCTTCTATTCAATCCTTTTCCTTCTCCTTGTTGCTGGATATCTCGTTCGTACACATCTTCTCTTTGTTTCTCGAGTCTATAGTGAGTTACAGACAGAGTTCGAAAAGGTAAAATCTTTGATGATTCCATCATACATGATTGAGTTGCGAAAACTTCTGGATAGGTATCCTACATCTGAACTGAATTCTTTCTGGTTAAAGAATATCTTTCTAGTTGCTCTGGAACAATTAGGAGATTCTCTAGAAGAAATACGGAGTTTTGCTTTTGGTAGCAACATGCTATGGGGTGGTGGTCCCGCTTATGGGGTCAAATCCATACGTTCTAAGAATAAATATTGGAATCTCATCGATCTCATAAGTATTATACCAAATCCCATCAATCGAATCGCTTTTTCGAGAAATACGAGACATCTAAGTCATCCAAGTAAAGCAATCTATTCCTTGATAAGAAAAATAAAAAACGTGAATGGTGATTGGATTGATGATCAAATAGAATCCTGGGTCTCGAACACTGATTCGATTGATGATAAAGAAAAAGAATTCTTGGTTCAGTTTTCTACCTTAACAACAGAAAAAAGGATTGATCAAATTCTATTGAGTCTTACTCATAGTGATCTTTTATCAAAGAATAACTCTGGTTATCAAATAAGTGAACAACCGGGAGCAATTTACTTACGATACTTAGTTGACATTCAAAAAAAGTATCTAATGATTTATGAATTCAATACATCCTGTTTAGTAGAAAGACGTATATTCCTTGCTAATTATCAGACAATTACTTATTCACACACCTTGTGGGGGGCTAATAGTTTGCATTTCCCATCTCATGGAAAACCCTTTTCGCTCCGCTTAGCCCTACCTCCCCCTAGTAGGGGTATTTTAGTGATAGGTTCTATAGGAACTGGACGATCCTATTTGGTCAAATACCTAGCGACAAACTCCTATGTTCCTTTCATTACAGTATTTCTGAACAAGTTCCTGGATAACAAGCCTAAGGGTTTTCTTATTGATAATAGTGACTATATTGATGATAGTGACGATATTGATGATAGTGACGATATTGATGATAGTGACGATAGTGACGATATCGACCGTGACCTTGATATGGAGCTGGAGCTTCTAACTATGATGAATACGCTAACTATGGATATGATGCCAGAAATAGACCGATTTTATATCACCTTTCACTTCGAATTAGCAAAAGCAATGTCTCCTTGCATAATATGGATTCCTAACATTCATGATCTGGATGTGACTGAGTCGAATTACTTATCCCTCGGTCTTTTAGTGAACTATCTCTCCAGGGATTGTGAAAGATGTTCCACTAGAAATATTCTTGTTATTGCTTCGACTCATATTCCCCAAAAAGTAGATCCAGCTCTAATAGCTCCGAATAAATTCAATACATGCATTAAGATACGAAGGCTTCTTATTCCACAACAACGAAAACACTTTTTCACTCTTTCATATACTAGGGGATTTCACTTGGAAAAGAAAATGTCCCATACTAATGGATTCGGGTCCACGACGATGGGTTCAAATGTACGAGATCTTGTAGCACTTAACAATGAGGCCCTATCGATTAGTATTATACAAAAAAAATCCATCATAGACACTAATATAATTAGTTCTGTTCTTCATAGACAAACTTGGGATTTCCGATCTCAGGTAAGATCGGTTCAGGATCATGGGATCCTTTTCTATCAGATAGGAAGGGCTGTTTCACAAAATGTACTTCTAAGTAATTGCTCCATAGATCCTATATCTATCTATATGAAGAAGAAATCATGTGACGGGGGGGATTCTTATTTGTACAAATGGTACTTCGAACTTGGAACGAGTATGAAGAAATTAAC
>NW_028197097.1:5000-64605 GCF_037176805.1 Vigna unguiculata | reverse complement strand
TTTCTTTATCATTCATTTCTTTTTTCTAAAATTTTTGATAATAGAAATTGATGATACAATTTGAAAATGGTATTTCCTTAATTCCCTGATTTTTTAGCTTTTCTTTGAATCTTTGGGTTTAGACATTACTCCGGGAATCTTCAATTTTTTAAAAAATGGGAGCAACATACCTGTTTTTCTCTGAAAGAATCATAAAAAAAGTTATTCCTGCGGATAACTTTTTGATAAAAAAGCAATTTTACAAATTTCAACCATTTTTTTTTGAACCTGGCTGAAATAAGATCCTTTCTATTTTTATAAAATAAACAGACTTATTAACTTTTTAGAATTTATTAAATTTTAGATACTTGCTCCCGAGAAATGAATAATTCGAGTTCCATCATGTACTATTTACATCATTAATCCCTTTCCTGTCCCAAAAACAAAAAAAAGGGGGTCTAGTGGAACAGAACAAATGATGTCAAGTCAAGATCATGTTCGTTTGTAAAATACTAGAAAAAATGGCGGATATCAAAATCCACCCCTAATTTAATCATGTCTTTCAAGCCGCACGTTGCTTTTTACCACATCGTTTCAAACGAAGTTTTACTCTAACATTCCCTTAGCTTAGATCCAGTATGTAATTATCGAATCGTGAATAGTGATTGATTCATTCGCTACATAAGAATCTATCCTTTTTTTTACGTTTCGGTTTTTCTTATATATAATGAAAACCTTTTTAAAAGTAAAGACATAAATGAAAATGAACTTGATATTCTAGCAATATATTTTCTACTCTATTCTATTTTATAATTTGTAAAGTAGAAAAATGATAATTTTTTTTTTCAAAAAAAGGAGGGTCCCTTTTAATTATGCGATACAATCTGTATTCAAATATGATATACATCCTAAATAGATATGCTCTGGGACGGAAGGATTCGAACCCTCCGAATAGCGGGACCAAAACCCGTTGCCTTACCGCTTGGCCACGCCCCCATTTTCCATTTTACATTAATAAAGGACTATTATTGATATTGGTTGTTCGTCAATTCCAGTTCAAAAATTTCTATAAAAAAAAATTTTGCGACTAGTATTTTTATATGCGTATCTACATATCTATCTATATCTATAAATGGATATAGATAGATAGGATAAAACTAAATTGATTGATCATTACATACAATTCAATTAAGATATTATATAGAAGGAAGTATTGATTTCTTCAATTTTTTTGATTTCAGAATAAAAAATATTTTGAAACTGGAAAAAGTTCAATATAAAAGAAGGATTCTCGAGATTCTTATCTTATTTGATTCATTTTTTTACTTTTATTCATAACTCTTTATTTTCCTTTTTATTGTATTATGTATTAATGCAATAAAATTGAAAATTAGAATGAAAAAAAAAAAACAAAAATACTTTTATTTTTTTTAAAGAACAAAATGTTTGTTATGCTTAATATCTTTAGTTGGATCTGTATTTGTATTCACTCCGTCCTTTATTCCAGTAGTTTTTTTTTGGAGAAATTGCCCGAAGCCTACGCTTTCTTGAATCCAATTGTGGATATTATGCCAGTAATACCAGTACTATTTTTTCTTTTAGCTTTTGTTTGGCAAGCTGCTGTAAGTTTTCGATGATATTTTTAATTTGAATAATGTCGTAAAAAAATTCAGAATTTTTCAGAAAACTAAAACTCGAACATTTTAACAATTTATAAGATCAGATAAGTCCTTACAGTGTGACTTCTGGATTCCAATATTGAAATTTTTCAATATATAGGAAAAAAAGGGACCTTCTCATCATTTACGTTTTTTGAATTGAAAAAACCTAATCCGATTATTCGATTGGAACCCCTCACCAATCGAATACCTAGATTACAGAAAAAAAGGATTTTTGGTCAAAAGAATTATTGATAATTTGTAATAAAATAATCTACTACTTACTATCAATTCATTTTCGAAACTCATATATATATATCTCCTCATATCCTAAAAAACTTCATTTTTTAGAAACTTAGTATCTTAGTATTAAAAGAAACAAAATATGTTGTAATATAAGAGAATCTATTCTCTTTCTTTGTCGTTTTTTTAATTATCTTGGAGATTTCATAATGCTTACTCTAAAACTTTTTGTTTATACGGTAGTGATCTTTTTCGTTTCTCTTTTCATCTTCGGATTCCTATCTAACGATCCAGGACGTAATCCAGGACGTGAAGAATAGAATAAGAAAAAAGTGGATTCTGTGTTTTCTTGCTTGTGCGGAATTTTGAAATATTTTTAGGATTTTCTCTATTTTAACATCTTTAACTAGTAAATAAAAAAAACAAGTTCAAAAAAAAATACCAAATTATCAACGGAAAGAGAGGGATTCGAACCCTCGGTACAAGAATTTGTACAACGGATTAGCAATCCGACGCTATAGTCCACTCAGCCATCTCTCCCCAATTGAAAAAAAAAAGAATTACTTTGTTTATGTTATATCACATAAACAAGAAGACAAAAAGGGAGCTTAAAAAAAAAAGAGACTTGCTTTTTTTTTATTCTTTTTTATCTTATCTATCTTTTTTTTATTATTCTATATATTTTAGTTTTCTTTTTTTCTTTTTATACAGCCAATGAGCCCGGCCAGTACCTAGTCGGGCTCTTTTTCTTTTATTCCCATGAATATTGAAGAAAAATTCTTTATTTGAATATATTTTATTCGAAAAAAAAATATTTGTAAAAATATTTGTAATTAAAAAAAAAATAAGAGATACGGATAGATTCCTATGAGATAAAACCAAAATAAGATAATATAAAAATGTTCTCTTTTCTTACTCCCTCTCTTTTTTCTGGTAACGTAAATTGTATATATATATAACCTTCAGCAAAATAAAAAAATGAAAATTATCCCGTTTTTCAAATTTCATTAGAAGATTCTCTAATGAAACATGTCAATACTCGACTTATTAGAATATTATGCCTCCCATTTCTTTATTTTGTCTGATTGCTTTGTTCAACAAAAGATACAATAATGATATTGTAGCGGGTATAGTTTAGTGGTAAAAGTGCGATTCGTTTCAAGGACCCCCCCAAAAGTTAAGGGATCCCCCATTTGATTCATATGCCGATCAAAAACTTTATTTTTTACTTAAAGGGACTCCTTTATACCCCTCGATGATTATTTGCGGTATAATATACATTATTGTAATTTGTATACAAGAAGAATCAAATCGAATTTGACAATTGAGTTTTAAAATTATGAAACATAAGTTTTTGGAATTGGATCTATAATCCGAATTTTTTGAGTATTACTAAAGGATCTATGGAGAGAAATATACAAAGTTTCTTTCTAATCGTAACTAAATCTTCCATTTTTTTGCATAGTAAAAATTGAAGCAAAATAGCTATTAAACGATTCTTTTAGTTTACTAGAGACATCGACATTTTTTTAGCTCGACGGAAATTTTCTTCTTTTCCTAAAGATTTTCTGAAATAGAAATAGAGAACGAAGTAACTAGAAAAAAAACATAGATTGTTAGAAAATTGCTCTTCTAGAGGGATCATCTAAAAAGCAAGATATTTGAAACCCTATTCATACAAAAAGGCTGACATAGATGTTATGGGTCAATTTTTTTTATTGTCCATCTCTTCATTCCGTAAAGGAGCCGAATGAAACAAAAGTTTCACGTTCAGTTTTGAATTAGAGACGTTAAATCAAAATGATGAATCAACGTCGACTATAACCCTTAGCCTTCCAAGCTAACGATGCGGGTTCGATTCCCGCTACCCGCTTCTATTTTATTCTATTTAAATCTATCTTTTTTCTTCGAGAATGAATCTAGAATTCTTAAAGAATTTGTCAATTCTTCATTTTCATTTCTTAATTTAGTTTTAGTTATATATATTCAATTATATTCAATTGATTTATCTTTTTTATTTTTTTTTTCTTTTATTCTAAATATTTGATTTATTTTATTTTTATAATTTCTAGAATTCTTTATATTTGTTTGATTCTTTAATCTTTTTAATAAGGTTTAGTTAAAAAGGTTAAAGAATCAAATATAAAATAGAAGCGTCCATTGTCTAATGGATAGGACAGAGGTCTTCTAAACCTTAGGTATAGGTTCAAATCCTATTGGACGCAAGTTGTTTGCATATCTAATTTCAACCTTGTCCTTCTATTTTTTTTGATTTATTACATTTTGATTCGAATTCATTATATATAAATATTCAAATGAAATAAAAACATATTAAAAGATACTAATTATAAAATTGGAAAATTGAATTACATAATTATTTAATGATTCATCAATTTTTTTCTACTTGTTCCTGGAATAAAAAGAGTTCCATCTGTTCTTTAATAGCGTCCTTTAAAAGGGCTTCTGCTTCCCCAGTGAATGTCTTGGGTAGAATATATGATTTCTTTGAATTGAGGTTTATTCGTCTTTAAGTAAGCACGTAACTCAACAAGAAATTTCCTTACCTGTCCAATTTCTAATGAATCAAGATAACCATTCGTTCGGTATAAATAGTTACTATCTGTTCTTCCACAGTAAGAGGAGCTGATTGGGATTGTTTAAGCAACTCGCGCAATCGTTGACCTCTTGCTAATTGATTTTGAGTAGCTTTATCTAGATCAGAAGCGAATTGTGCAAAAGCTTCTAATTCTGCGAATTGTGCTAATTCCAATTTTAATTTACCAGCTACTTGTTTCATGGCTTTGATTTGAGCCGCCGATCCAACTCTGGAAACTGAAATACCAACATTAATAGCGGGTCTTATTCCAGCATTGAATAGATCGGCCGATAAGAATATTTGGCCATCTGTAATGGAAAATTACATTCGTAGGAATATAAGCTGAAACATCTCCCGATTGAGATTTCAACTATTGGGTAAAGCAGTCATACTTCCTTCGCCTAACTGAGAACTTAATTTAGCGGCTCTTTCCAAAAGACGCGAATGTAAATAAAAAACATCCCCTGGATAAGCTTCGCGACCTGGTGGTCTTCGTAATAGAAGAGACATTTGCCGATAAGCCTGTGCTTGTTTGGAGAGATCGTCATAAATGATTAAAGTGTGACGTTCACGGTACATAAAATATTCAGCCAGAGCTGCTCCTGTATAAGGCGCGAGGTATTGTAATGTAGCTGGAGAATCCGCTGTTTCAGCTACTACAATAGTGTATTCCATTGCTCCTCTTCTTGTAAGGTAGTCACCACTTGAGCCACAGAAGATGCTTTTTTGACCAACAGCTACATAAACACATATTACATTTTGTCCCTGTTGATTGAGAATTGTATCTGTGGCTACTGCTGTTTTACCTGTTTGTCTATCTCCAATAATTAATTCTCGCTGGCCCCGTCCTATGGGGATCATCGAATCAATAGCAATAAGTCCTGTTTGGAGAGGCTCATATACCGAACGTCTTGAATAATACCGGGAGCGGGAGATTCTATTAATCGAGATTCCGAAGCTGAAATTTCTCCTCGACCGTCAATTGGTTTAGCCAGGGCATTTATAACACGACTCAAATAAGCTTCACTTACAGGTATCTGAGCAATTCTTCCTGTTGCTTTTACTGAACTTCCCTCTTGTATCAGCAAACCATCACCCATTAATACAACACCAACATTTTTTGATTCCAAATTCAAAGCAATGCCTATAGTACCTTCTTCAAATTCCACCAATTCACCCGCCATTACTTCATCAAGACCATAAATACGAGCAATACCATCGACTACTTGAAGTACGGGTACCAGTATTTACAATTTTTACTTCTGTATTATATTGCTCAATGCGTTCACGGATAATTTTACTAATTTCATCTGCACGAATGGTTACCATGAAAATATCTTAAATTTATTTTTATAAGAAAAAAATGATGCCTATACTCTATTTTATAATAGAAAGCCTAATCAGTTATTTTTTATTTCATCATCCCAAACATGCCAATATTAGCACTAACAGTACGTAAATGTAACTCGTTGTTCAAGCAACTATTTAGAGTTCCTAGAGCTCCCTGTAAGGCTTGTTGTAAAACCCGCTGTCGAACTTGATTAATAACTCTTTGTTGTTCAAAATCAATAGCTTCGTTTTTGTAATTTTCTAATTGTTCCAAAGTCGTATAAATTGAATTAATTAAATTCAATTTTTCTCGTTTGATCTCAGAATAGCCATTCACCCCGAAACAGATCTGTCTTCTGTTTCAACTTTCCTTAAGCGGGCCTGGGCTTTTTCGAGCTGTTCAATGGCGTTTTCCTGTAATTCTTCTGAGTTTCGAATTAGTTCTCCAGATTTTCTGTTTTCGGATTATCTAATAAATCACGTAATGAAAGTAGACTCTCTTTCCATCCATTTCAAAATGTCTATGATCTCTTCCCGAACCAAACATGAATCTTTCGATTCATTTGGCTCTCACACTCAATTACTTATCGGAAATTTACCAATTTTTTATGTAATGAGCCTATCCTCTCTTCTCTATTCAAAGTGAAAACAATTACCAATATAAGACTAGAATATTCGGAGGACTCTTTTGACCAAAACAAATATATGTCAACAAAGTTGTTTTTTTATTCAAATCCAAAGACTTCTTTTGAATTTATACATAGGTCATCCATCGATTACGCATCGTACAAAGGGGAGGTTTAAATTCACCCGTTTTTTATTTCTCGCCATAAATAGGATTCAAGCCATTTTTTTTATCGACATGAGTGTTTTATATCGAAAAAAAATCGAATAATTTTTTTGAAACCGTTTCCTTTCTGTATTAATATAGCGGTAGAAAGAGTACTACACTGCGTATAGACTTCAAACTCTTTTTAACCATGGTAATAGTCCAAAATTTTTGGTAAATAGAGAATCAAAGTGGATTACCAATAAAGCGCGAAATGCTATGGTTCTTTAAGATTTTTCTTAATTTATTCAAAAAAGAAAATGAATTCAGAAGTAATTCGCGGGATTCTGCACATTTTCTTAATTCTAACTAAACTAAAAAGTGCAGTTTGGTTAAATCCAATTTATTCTTTGAAATAAACAACTCGCACACACTCCCTTTCCAAAATAAACCAGTAGACCTAACACTACACTAAGATTTATTGGATTTGTTGCTAAAATATCGGTATTAAACACGAAACTTCCGGCGGATGGCAGGAGCCCAAACAAAGGAAAGAATCGGTTATATTTTTTCATATGATCTCATCTCCTCTTATGAATAGACTAATTATCTTTCTAATATTCCTATTAGATAGATAATATAATAATCTAATTGGAATATATAATTATAGAATTTGATATAATTTGGATTGGTCAATCAATTGGAAGATTCCCTAAAAGAATGATACTTCTTAGAATTAGATACCAGTTCTTTTATCAATTGCAAAATCTATCTAGTTTGAACACTTTCAAAAAATTATCTTAAAAGAAATAAAATAAAAGAGGGGTTCATTGGACTAAACAAAAAGAAGAAAGAGGGTGAATAAGTATGTGAATACCTTTCAATTAGTCCTTCTCCTGTGTTCTTATCCGAACAGATAAAGAATTGTAGGAGTGAATTATTAATATAATTCGAAAAAGGAAGTCCACATATGTATTTTTATCTTTTTAGGATTAAACAAAAGGATTAGCAAATAAAAGTGCTAATGCTACAACCAGCCCGTAAATGTTAAAGCTTCCATAAAAGCCAGACTAAGTAATAAAGTACCCCGTATTTTTCCCTCTGCCTCTGGTTGTCGTGCAATCCCCTCTACAGCTTGCCATGCGGCAGTGCCTTGACCAACCCCAGGTCCAATAGAAGCAAGCCCTACGGCCAATCCAGCAGCAATAACAGAAGCGGCAGAAATAATTGGATTCATGAGAATTTCCTCGTAACCTACATATAAAAGAAAGAAATAGTTAATGATATAATCGACTAATAAATTCTGACTTCATTTTTCAATTACCAAGACTTTTTCAGTTAAAGTAATTAATAAAAAATAAGAATTAAAAATTGAAAATAATAGTTATTAAACGAATTACTTCGAGATTTCTTTTTTCGTCTCGAACTACATAGTTTTGGGGGGTGAATCTGTATAATCTTTGTTCTTCTCTTACCTTAATTTTGGAATCATTCTTTGAATTCTTCGTTTTTTTATACAATTTCTTTAGTTTTTTAATTTTCAATTCACAATTAGAGCTGAACGCAAGGACTTTGCTTTTCTATCCCTATAGAAATTGACAGTAATAGCGAGGCCTTTTTTATATAGAAAAGATTAGTTATTTCAGATATATGGTTAGTTCATATAAAACTAGTTCATCTATAATATCATATCACATATACATAGGTTTCTTCTATGCTGTAAACTAATTTTCTTTGTGTTTTAGATTCAATCGAAATTGAAATTCATTCTTTGAAACCTAAAAAACCTTGACTGATCCCCTCACTTCTATTTTTTTTATCATGTTTTTTTTTAAGCTCCCCTTCCCTCTTTTCCTTATTCTCTTATCCCATATGGATACAATCAATCTAAATAAATTCATTCGATTTCATTAATGTTTCAAAGAAATATAGGAAATTGGGTGATCTAATGTTTTTAATTATCTTTTGATCAATTGTTGAATTAAATGTGAATCAAACGAGAATCTACTAACATTCTATATAGTATCTTTTTATCACACATTGTAAACGTAAATATCATACAGAATTCTAATTCTAGCTATTCATGTTTTTTGAATATCCAAACTAATATATACTAATCGAATAGATCTATCTATATCTATCTATATATCTATAGATAGATGTTTATTTTGTAGATTCTATTGAGCCACAATATATGTGTGGCAAGCTAAACAAAAAAGACTATTTTTGAGGAAAACTAGTCAATGATGGCCTTCAATGGATTCACCTATATAAGCCGCAGCTAAAGTAGCAAAAATGAGAGCTTGAATACCGCTTGTGAATAATCCAAGGAACATGACAGGTATAGGAACTACTAAAGGTACTAAAGAAACAAGAACAACAACTACTAATTCATCAGCTAATATATTTCCGAAAAGTCGAAAACTAAGGGATAAGGGTTTTGTGAAATCTTCTAATATGTTAATCGGTAAAAGGATTGGAGTTGGTTGGATGTATTTACTAAAATAAGCTAATCCTTTTTTGAAAGACCCGCATAGAAATATGCAACTGATGTAAGTAAAGCTAATGCAACGGTAGTATTTATCATTTGTGGGTGCAGCTAACTCCCCATGAGGTAATTGGATGATTTTCCAAGGTAAAAGAGCCCCTGACCATTAGAAACAAAAATAAAATAGAAACAAAGTTCCAATAAAAGGAACCCACGGACCATATTCTTCTCCAATCTGAGTTTTGCTCACGTCTCGAATGAATTCAAGAACATATTCAAATAAATTCTGACCGAAAGTGGGAATGGTTTGCAGATTTTCGAATAACTAGAATGGCTGAAACCAATAAGATAGCAATTACAACCCAAGAAGTAATAAGTACTTGGGCATGTACTAGGAAACCCCCTATTTGCCAATAGAAATGTTGACCTACTTCCACAGCAGATATATCGTATAATCTTTTTAATGTGTTGATAGAGCATAATAAAACATTCATATTGTCCTGTCCTCTAAAAAAAGAAGTTGAAAAAAGGGAATTATTTTTATTCAAACATCTCCTTTCCCTTTTTGATTTGTCTACTTTCATTTTTGATTTTGAATACCGATACTAATTACATAAAATTTTTGTTTGTTTTCTATTTTCATTTTTGTGCAATTTCTTACTAGTATAGTAAGCGATTCCATAAATCTATGAACCCCTCGAAGCAAATTCAAGAATTTTTTATCTTATTATTAATCAAGAATTTCGTATATATCTAGACCGACCCTCACAAATTGCAAAAACTAATTTGTTAAGAATTAATCGAATTGAGGCTATAGCATCATCATTAGCTGGAATTGAAATATCAGCGAGGTCCGGGTCACTATTTGTATCAATTAAACAAATTGTTGGAATTTCCAAAGTTATACATTCTCGAAGAGCCGTATATTCTTCTTGTTGATCGACGATTATTACAATATCTGGTAAGCCCTTCATATATTTAATGCCGCCAAGATATGTTTCCAATTGAGCTAATTGTCTCTTCAATATAGCGGCATCTTTTTTTGGAAAAACTATGAAATCTCCCCGTCTTTTGTTGCATTCTCAAGTCCCTGAACTTTTGAAGTCGTGTTTTTGTAGTATACCAATTCGTTAACATACCGCCGAGCCATTTTTTATTAACATAATGACACCGAGCTCTTATTGCAGCCCGCGCTACTGAATCAGCTGCTTTTTTTTTTTGTACCAACAATTAAGAATTGTTTTCCCCACTTGCTGCATCAAAAACTAAATCACAAGATTCTGATAAAAACCGAGCAGTTCTAATAAGATTTGTAATATGAATACCCTTACGCTTTGCAGAAATATAAGGTGACATTTTAGGATTCCATTTTCTAGTACCGTGGCCAAAATGTACACCAGCTTCCATCATCTCTTCCAAAATTATGTTCCAATATCTTTTTGTCATTTATAATTATCCCCACACTTTTCTTTCATTTCCAAATAGAAATTAGATCAATTTTTGAAATGAAAGAAAGAGACCCAGTATACTGAAATAGAAAAAAATAAGTGTTCCGAAGGAACCTTCTCTTCTACTGAAAATTTGCCGTTGATAAAAAAAAGATCGGGCCATTTTTTCTATTTCATTGAATATGATTCGTTTATTTATTATGTTTCTTTTATTATACAAAATATATACAAAATAAAGTGACCGGAGATGAATACGACCTTAAGAATCATTATTTTAGGAATTCTTAAATCCTAGATTATTTTGATGTATCACATAAATTCTTTTTTTTTGTTTCCGGGGTAATCTTGTTATATTGCCTTTGCTTTGAACGGTATATTATTCTTTTGAATCCAGTACCAACTGGCATCATTCCCCCTAAAAACAACGTTCTCTTTCAGACCTTTCAACCAATCTATGCGACCCCGGAGAGCGGCTTTTGATAAAACTCTAGCAGTTTCTTGAAAACTTGCTTCAGATATGAAACTTTGAGTATTCAAAGATGTTTTTGTTATCCCCAATAATAGAACTCGATAGCAGATCGACTCTTCTAAGGAACGCCCAGCTCGTTCGGCCCGCAACAATCCAATTAGTTCGCCAGGCAAAAAAACATTAGACATTCATCTTCTGAAACCAATACTTTTGATGTTATTTGACGCACAATAATTTCTATATGTCTATTATGAATGTGAACTCCCTGGGATCGATAAACTTTTTGAATTTGATTAACCAAAGAAATACGACTTTGCGCTATAGTTAGCTCAGCACTAATGAAGAATCCCCAAGGAATGCCAAGAATTCTTGTTATACGCCCATTCCAAGTATCCACTCTCTTTTCTAGGTTTATGGATATTGAATCAATCGAACGAACTTCCAATACCTGTTCTACTTTTGGAAGACCTTGTGTTATATCACCTGATCTCGATTTTTGATATATAAATGTAACTAATATATCTCCTTCAGAAAGTATTTCTCCATAATGACCATGAACAGTTGTTCCAGGAGTCGCCAAATAAGGTTTAGCCGATCTTATTCCTACAGAATCCATTTTGAACAGTTAGAATTTGACCCGATTTAAGGTGTGGTTCATTTTTCGTTTGAACTATACATACATTTTCGCAAATAAATTGACCAAGACTTATTATGGGAAACGTTTTTTTTTCACAATAATTATGATGGAAAAAATGCCAATTCAAATAGAATGGATTTAAAAGGATGTTACTAGATAGATCAGATTTATAAATGATCTCGTTTTCGTCTATTAAATAATATTTTAATACTTGAAAAGTTTCTTTTAATTTGTCAAGTTGCCCGTTTTTATTTATCGAGATCTGATTATTAGTAATTAAAAGGTAAAAATAAAAAATGGGCAACTTGAAGGGCTATTCCTAAAGGACCTAACGAATTTTGAATTGGAATCAGAGGATCTCTTTGAATTGGATTTATTTCTTCTTTTATCCCATTGTAATATTTTCCATCGTGGAATGATCGTATTTGAAAACAATTCGATGATGACAAAATTATTAAAGATCGGCATTTCTCATTTCTATTCAACAACATATGAATAGTTCCATGATTTTGACTAAGTGATTGTTGAACTTTTTCCCTCGGATCTATAAAAAAAAATGGATTGATGTTGGTCCGAGTCCGACTCATTATCCAAGATAAATCTTGAACCGAGCGGATCTTTCCTTTTTCTTATATATGAAATATGGGATTTTCCTAAGTCCATTTTTAAGAAATATCTAACCAAACCTTTTATACTTAGTTCAACAAAGAAGCATGCCCTTTTTCGATAGAAGACAATTTTTTGTCTTGATCCCAATTTAAGACTAAACAAGTCCGAACTAATTGAATACTTGTATTAGAATTAGAAATTCCCCGAATTGATTTTCCATTTCCAGAAAGAATATAATGAATAAGTTTGAAGTTCCAAATTATCTCTTTCTTGTAACATATCTTGGGAAAAAAATTGGATTTAATTGATCCTATCTTCTATTTCATATAAAATGACCGGTCGAACCAAAACAAAATACTTTTTTTTCATAATTGTGATCCATTGAGCATAGATCCATTTTTCATTTTTTTTTTTTGATCCTTTTGAATTTTTTTTTACCGTTCTCGGTGGTATCAACATGGCACTGTGCCGGGATATCTTATCCATTTCTCCGGGAAAATAGATATTCCCGGAAAATATTTTTAATTGAATCTTTTTTTTTTTCTTCTCCAATCGAACCAACCCGCTTACTTGACTTCTTATATTTACAGTGATTGTGTGTATCTACTTCAATAATACTATTGTTCCGTACCATTATGGAAGAAAATTCTGGTAAAATATACACTTCTTCGGGAATGAAAAAAAATTGATCTACTTTAATTTGGTATTTTGTCTTAAATTCTTGAATTCCTGGATACTCGATTAAAAAATCCTCTTTTTTAAAAATGTTATTTATATCAATAGTCCTATATTTAGTAATACCCGAGCTCTGTGTTCGGTATTGAGGATCATCGAAATAAGCAAAAATACTATTTCTACGAAAAATACCATGGATTGGTATTTCAATCGAGATACTGGAATCTAACATTAGTGCTTTGTCTCGTTCTTGAATCGATTGGAATTGAAATGGAATAATGAATCGATTTCTCCGCCTCTTTGCTAATAAATCCGTAGTATCGTGAAAAATAGCAGGATGTGTAAAATGACAATGATCTTTACATAGGATTTGATTATTTTTTGAATAATCTGAAATCCTTCTTTCTTTTTTTTCAGAAGGAGTGAAACGAAACAAATTATGTCTTACTTTATTATTACTTGCTAAATGGTTACAAATATCTCCTTTCTCCTGTAGAAAGATAATGAATGTTCAATTGATCTTGATCTTTTCGGGTTGAAAAAGAGACTGAAGCGGATCTGTCTGATTTTCCTGATAAAATCCATTAATGACTTGTTTTTGGTAAGATATGGACATTACTATATTTAAATTCTGATGCATGATACACATCCGTACTCCAATGCATTTCTCCTTCTAAGTCAGAATAAACATGTTTTCGAACTTTTTCTTTTAAATTAAAAGTATATGTTCCTGCGAGAATCTCGGCAATCACTTGTTCTGATTTTACATATTGATTATTTGAACTAATAGAAAACTTTTTGGTGGAATAGTCACATTATGTATAATGTCACCATTTTCAATACTAACATACAAGTCTATATAACATAGAAAAGCAGGATGCCCGTGACGTGTACGTGTAGGATGAACCAAATCCTCATTGAATTTAATTTTTCCATTATAAGGTGCTCGCACCTGTTCGGCAGTCCCCCCTGTGAATACTCCGCCAGTATGAAAAGTTCTTAATGTTAATTGAGTGCCCGGTTCTCCAATGGATTGGCCCGCAATAATACCTACAGCTTCTCCTAATTCCACCAAGTGACCTTGAGTAGGACTTTGACCATAACACAATCGACAGATCCAAGATGTATTCCTACAGGTAAAAGGAGTTCGTATAGATATTGGTTGTGTTTGAAAGGTTTTCAATCGATTGAAAAGTCCAATTCCAATATCTTGATTTCTAATGGCAATGCATCGTGAACCTCTGTATATATCGTCTGCTAATACACGACCAATTAATGTTTGTGTCCAACTACTTTCCGGCATCGTTTCATTCTGGGTATTTACTGAAATTCCTCGAATGGTACCACAATCTGTTCGACGTATAACAATATGGTTGAAACCACTTCAACAAGTCTACGTGTAAGATATCCAGCATCTGATGTTCGTACAGCAGTATCTACAACCCCTTTACGAGCTCCGTAGCAAGAAATTATATATTCTGTTAAAGATAGCCTTCGCGTAAATTGCTTTGAATAGGTAAATCAATCATTTGTCCTTGTGGATCCGACATTAATCCTCTCATACCTACTAATTGGTGTACTTGAGATGCATTTCCTCTAGCTCCGAAAAGGACATTATATGGACTGGATTAAAGGATCGGTCATTCTAAAATTAGGATTCATTTCTTGTCGAAAATATTCACTTGTAGCTTACCATATCTCAATGGATTGGCGTAATTTTTCTACTGCATGTACATTTCCATAATGATGCTGTTTTTCCAAAATCAAATTTTGGTGTTCAGCATCTCGGACTAGCCATCCTTTCGAAGGTATTGTTAAAAGGTCATCAATTCCTAATGAAATGGATGTAGCCGTAGCTTGGCGGAATCCCAGAGTCTTGACTTGATCCAGGATATGTGATGTATATGCCATTCCGAAGTGATCTATTAATCTGCTAATAAGTCGTTTAATGGCAGTTCCACCTATCACTTTATTGTGAAACATTAGATTGGTCCGTTCTGCCATAAGTACCTCCCTATTCCACTCAGTGGGATTCATTCAGTTCAACAATGGATTTGAGTCAATGATTGAAAAACTGCCTTTTCTTTATCTTAATTTGTGTAGAAATTGAGAAATTAAAAAACTAAGATCCTTGTTAAATGTTAAATCATGAAGATTTGAATTTACACCAGTATCATAAATTTGTTTATCTTAGATACAACCATCTATATGATTAGATACCATATGAATAGGCTCGGCAAAAACCTTGTACAGCTTCTTCGATTTCTCGATAAAAAGAAATATGACCTACGTTGGTTCGAATGTAAATAGAAACGAATTTGTTTTTTTGTACTTCTTACTACTAGATAATGCCCATAAATTTCATGATAGGTGCCTAAAGATTCATAGTGAACTTCGATAGGAACTTCTCTTGACGAAATAATGCGTAGATCTAGTCGCCACCGGAGCCACAAAGGAATATCGAAGGTTATTCTTTTCTGTTGATAAGCTCCAATTGCATCATAGGAATTCCAAAAAAAAGGTTCTTTTTTTTCGTATACTTATAGTTTTTTTGGGGAATTCTTTCATTTTCAAATTTCTGCAATTACGTGGATTATACCTATTTGAAGAAATACCCCGACGATTCCCATTCGTTAATATGTAAAGTCCAATAAGCATATCTTGAGTTGGTACAGAAATTGGATCCGCGATAGCTGGAGGACAAGAGGTTTGTATGAGAAAACATAAGTAAACGTGCTTCTGCTTGAGCTTCTAAGGATAAAGGCACATGAACAGCCATTTGATCGCCATCAAAGTCTGCATTGAATCCCTTACAAACTAATGGATGCAAACAAATAGCACGCCCCTCTACTAAAATGGGTTGGAATGCCTGTATACCTAATCTATGCAGAGTAGGTGCTCTATTTAGCAATACGGGATGTCCCTGCATAACTTCTTGAAGTATTTCCCATACAATCGGTTCTTTTTGCCGAATTTTACTCTTAGCAATTCCTATGTTGGAAGCAAAATGTTTTTCGAATTAGATCACGAATTAGAAATGTCTGGAAAAGTTCTATTGCTATTTCGCCGGGCAATCCACATCTATGTAATGAAAGTGATGGGACCTACAATAATGACAGAACGACCTGAATAATCAACCCGTTTCCCAAGTAGGGTCTCGCGAAATCTTCCCTCTTTACCCTCGATTATATCAGAAAAAGATTTGTAAACCTTATTATGACCGTCCCCTCATCGGTTTGTCCGCGGATTCCATTATCAAGAAGTGTATCCACGGCTGCTTGTACCAATTTTCTCCTGACATATTACTAATTCTCCTGGAGTAGATCTACTTGTTGTTAATAGATCGATAAGAGTATTATTCCGATAGATAACTCTTCTATATAGTTCATTAATATCTGAGCTCATTAATTTGCCCCCATCTATTTGAATAATCGGTCTCAATTCGGGAGGAAGAACTTGGTAAGAGACATAAAACCATCCATTCTGGTTCTATATTTGTTCGTATAAAATGCTTAGCTTATTCTGATACGCCGAACCAAAAAATTCTTTCTTCTTCCAACTTTTCGATCTTCCCATTCGTTTTCATTGTCCGGGGATCCTCTTTCCCTAATCTTTCCATTCTATCAACGAATAATCCATAATAATTCTCAAATCCAGATCGGCTAATTGTTCTCGGATAGCAACAGCTCCGCTTGAAATTTCTCGATTTCGAAATATATCAAAACCTCGGGTAGTAAAAAAAAGTGGTATGCTGTGTTTCCAAGATTGGATTTCATATTCGAATGAACCTCGTAATCGTAAGAAAGTGGGTTTTTTAACTACGGGTCTAGCAAACGAAAATTTAGATAGGATCCAATCCAATAAGATCTCCCCCTTTCAAAATCGGACATGAAGGTTTCCTCTCATCCGGCTCAAGTATTTATACAAAATAAAAAAAACAAAGGTTTTTCCATTTTCAAATTCTATCAAATTCGATAAAAAAATTCTAATCTAAATAAAAAAGGTTTACTCTTTACTCAAGTTCTCAATAAATCCCAATTAACATTTCATTGACGGATTCTTTTTTTCTTATTGATTTTCTTAATTAATTATCCAATTCTAATTTCAGATAGTAAAGAAAAGTAAGATTCTTGAGTAGTCTACCCCCCCTTCGAATGCGGAATCTCCTTAATTTGATTAATTCATTAAAACGAAATTGAAATATTCAATAACGGAGTATTCCAAAATTCATAAGAGATTTATTTGTCTATGTATTATTGCATTCGATCTTTTAGGTCCAAACGCCGCCTCGATAGTTATGTCAGGCTGTCCTTAAGCCTATAAGCGATATATAGACTTTAGCAACCACGATATATTATTTGAAACATAATTTCAGTTCTTTCTAAAAAAAAAGATAGAATAGCTAATTCTACAAGAAAAAAGATTGATTTTTTTCACGAGGTGGGTAGAGTTAGAAATTTAGATTTAGAATTTCATCTTTTTTTTGTTACTGAATTGACCCTAGACCAATTCCCCTTTTTATTAGGGTAGTTTTTAATACATCCATAATTCTGAGCTTCATGTTATTCAGACCCAATAGACATGTCAGATTCAGGGCATCCCAATTAAATGAAATGACAGTTTCTCATTTGGAATCTGTACAATAAAAATTTTTATCAAATCACACATCGCCGTATACTAGACTTTCTAATTCTTTTAGAGGTTTATCTAAAAGATTTGCGATATAACTAGGAAGACGTTTCAAATACCCACGCATGAGTTACTACACATGCCAGTTTTATATAGCCCATTTGATATCTACGTATTCGAGAATCTATAAATTCTACTCCGCATTGTTCACAAAATTTTGGGTCGTCCTTTTTATCTCTGATTACTCGATAATTTCCACAAGCACAAATCCCACTTTTGATAGGCCCAAAAATTCTTTCACAAAATAATCCATCTTTTTCAGGTTTATTGGTTTTATAATGAAAAGTATAGGGTTTTTTTACCTCCCCCACTATCTCTCCATTAGGTAAGATTCTTTTTGCCCAAGCACTTATTTGTTGAGGAGAAACTGATCCAATTCGGAGTTGTTGATGTTTATACTGATCAATCATAGAATAAAAATTCGGATTCAGTCCAATTAAGCTTCCTTCCTATCAATCCGGAAGTTCTTCTCAGATATAAGGAAATGATTCAGTTCCATAGCTAAAGATCGTAATTCTCGAACGAGCAATCGAAAAGATTCTGGAGCGTCTGTAGGTTTAGGTATTGTTCCTCCAATGATCGTAGTCCCGAGTACTTCTTGGCGAGTTTGAATTTGATCAGATTTATAAGTAAGCATCTCTTGTAAAATATGAGCAACACCAAATCCTTCCAAGGCCCAAACCTCCATTTCGCCTACCCGTTGTCCTCCCTGCTTAGCCCCTTCCTCTAAGTGGTTGTTGTGTAACAAGTGCATAATGTCCACTGGAACGTCAATGGATTTTATCATCAACTTGATGAATTAATTTCAAAATATAAGTCTTTCCCATTAAAGCAGGCTGTTTAAAAGAATTCCCTGTTCTTCCATCAAAATATTTTGCTTTTTCCAGGATACTCGGGTTTCAAATATCCATGGATTAGATGTTTGTTTACTGGCTTCATATAATTCAGAAAACACTAGTTTTCTCGAAGCTTCTTGTTCATACCTCTCATCAAATGGTGTTATTCGATAATGTCTATCTAGCATACCTCCTGATAAACCGAGCGAGCATTCAAATATTTGTCCTACATTCATTCGTGAAGGTACCCCTAGTGGATTGAAGACCATATCAACGGGTCCCTCCGTCTTGCAAATAAGGCATATCCTGTCTAGACAAATTTTAGAAACGATACCTTTATTTCCATGTCTCCCGGCCACTTTATCTCCGACTTTAATTTCACGTTTCTGTAAAATAGATATCCGAATCGTTTCTGGATTATAACTGGAACCCCCCCTTTTTTTGGATCCATCTCACATCAATAACTCGACCTCTACCGCCTAATGGGTAGTTTTAGACAAGTTTCCTTTGAGGTGGATACCTGAATGCCAAGTATAGCTCGTAATAATCTATCTTCGGGGGAATACGAGGATTCTTTTGCCATTTGAGGTGTTAATTTCCCCACTAAAACATCGCCCGTTTCAACCCACGATCCGAGAATCACAATTCCGTTTTTGTCTAAATTTCGGAGTAATTTGGCTTCTAGATGTGGAATTTTATTAGTGATTCTTTCAGAACCATAGCTTTGTCATATGAGTCTGAATTTCATATTTCCGTATGTGAAAAGAAGTAAAAATATCTTCATAAACCAGGCGCTCACTAATGAGTACAGCATCTTCAGAATTGTAACCTTCCCATGGCATATAAGCTACTAATACGTTTTTTCCCAAAGCGAGTTCGCCGCCAACTGTAGCAGCACCATCCGCTAAAATTTGTCCCTTTTTGAATGCATTTACCTCGGTGAACCTGGGGTTTTTGATGCATGCAAGTATTTTTGTTGGAACGTTGATATATTGTTAATGGAATACTTAGAGTATCTCCATTACCAAATAAAAAGATCCTGTCAGTATCAGTATAAACGATGTTTCCCTCGTGTTCGGCTATAGCGGAAACCCCTGAATCTAAAGCTACTTGGCATTCCAATCCAGTTCCAACAATGCATTTTTCGGACTCAGGAAAGCGGAACTGCTTGACGTTGCATATTAGAACTCATTAAAGCCCGATTCGCATCATTATGTTTCGATAAAAGGAATCAGAGAAGCTCCAATAGAAAAATATTGGAAGGGATAAATACTTCGAAGATGAACCTGTTCCCATGCAATCGTAAGAAATTCTTGACGATATCGGGCTGGAACAATCTGTTCCTCCTGAATATCTCGAGTAAGTGCTAAAGAATTTCCTGTTGCTACCCTATAGTATTCATCTATATTTGGTGATAAATAAAGCATGCGTATTCTTTTTGATCTTTCGGATATTTCAAAAAATGGACTTTCTATGGCCCCCCCAAATACCAATCCTCGCATGAATTGCTAGAGATCCAATAAGTCCAACATTGATTCCTTCAGACGTGTCAATTGGACAAATGCGTCCATAGTGACTAGGGTGGATATCTCGTATCCGAAAACTCGCAGTTCGCCCCGTCAATCTCCAGGGCCCAAATAACTCAATTTTCTCCCATGAACTATTTCCGTCAATGGATTAGTTTGATCCAAAACTTGAGATAATGGGTGTAATCCAAAAAAAGATTCATAAGTCGTTGTTAATGGAGTTGAAGTCACCAAATTCTGAGGAGTCCGGTATCAATTTATGTCTAATTGCTCCACATATAGTTTCCTCTAACCATATTTTCTAAACGAACCAGGGCCAATCCAAATTGATCTTGTAATAGATCTGCTACAGAACGAATACGTTTATTTTTCAAATGATTTATATCGTCAAGTAGAGCCATTCCAAATTTCATGCCAATCAAATGATCCGCAGCTGTCAATATATCTCGCGGTAACAAAAATGTATTGTTCTGGGGTATATCAAGATTAAGCCTTTTGGTTGATATTTCGTCGACCAATTTTTCCTAATTCACATCTTTGTTGAAAAATATTTTTTGTAATTCTTTCCATAAAGATTCAGAAAATACCGGATCTCCGCCAACACAAGCAAATTGTCGATAAAACTCCAAAATGGGCATTTTCTTTTGACCCAATTTTTTTTTTATCCTTATCATTTAGGAAAGACACGAAAATTTCAGGATAACAAACATTTTCTAGAATTTCGCTTAAATTCGAACCCATAGCTGATGATAGAACTAGAATAGATATTTTCTGTTTCCTACTCACACGAGCCCATATCCTTGCTTTTTTATCAATCTCTAATTCTAATCTACCCCCCCAGTCTGATATTATAGTGCCAGTATAGACCGGAATTCCGTTAGGGTCCAATTCTGAACGGTAATAGATACCTGGACTTTGCAATATTTGATTGATTACTATTCTGTATATTCCATTTACTATAGAAGTTCCCAGAGAATTCATTTAGAGGAATATTTCCAACAAAAATAGTTTGTTTTTGTATATCTCTACTACTTTCCAAATTAATCCCGCGGATATATATAATTCAGCAGAATATGTAAGTGATTCATATACAGCATCTTTTTCGTTTATCAAGGGTTCTAATAATTGATATGTTTTCGGCAAATAATTGAAATTCAATTTCTTGATCTGTATCCTCAATTTTTGGAAACTTAAAAAGCCCTTCTGTTAAGCCCCGATCAATGAACCTACAAAACCCTTCAAATTGTATCTGATTCAATCCAGGTAGTGTAGACATTTCTTCATTTTCACTCCCAAGCATTTTCAATTTCCCCGTGAATTTTATCGAAAAATATTCCACGATTTGCTGTCATGCTTCATCAAATCACATGAATCCATTTAGCAATATTGGAATTTCTATTCTTTATACTGAATTACATGAAATCTTACCTAATCCCGTGTATCAAATATTTCTTAGTGTATGAAAATACCTATTATGAAAAGAGAAAGAAATATTAGAATTTGATACTCAACTTCGAAGGAATTTGCAACAAAACAAACAGATAGAATCGAAAGTCTAATCTAAAAAAGGATTGGAAATTTCTACGGGCATTTCAATATTTTTTTTAGGAATCTAAAAAAATGCATTTCATTTCTATCATTATTATGATATTTACATATTCAAATTCAATTGGATACAAAAAAAAATCCATTCGAAATTGTCAAGAAAAGATATATTTTGAAGTGAAGTATTTTGGAGAGAATTGGGGAGAATATGATTAGAGTATGTTATGTGTAATGTAATAAGGCTTGTATTTTTGAAACATGCATATATTTAACTGCAGCTATAGATCTGTCTCTAACTTTATTGCAGTCATATTTGTTCAGGATAACAAACACATAACATGTTGTGTGAATTTTTACAAATTTTCTATTGAAAATTGTAAAAAAAGAATAAGCACGATAATTTCTTGAAAATACCGTATAGTATTGGTATTCTATATCTATATAGATATGGATAAGATACTCGATTAGATAATATCTGTGTAACAGATCAAATTGATATTCTAGGGTTTACATATATTGAAAGTTGCTGTTATAATTAGAATGAACAAAGTTAAAAAAAAAAGCAATATTGATTTGGTTATGTATCAATTTTTATTTTCTGATCTCATTAAGAAAAAAAAATTTCTATTCAAATTTCAAGAATAATTCATAAAAGAATAGTTAACGGTTGCGATTTGTCTCAAGATTGTTTTTCAATTTTTCAATAGAAAGAAAAGGGGGGGAGTATTCTCAAAAACTTCATATCTATATTTTTATTGGCGGCATGGCCGAGTGGTAAGGCGGGGGACTGCAAATCCTTTTCCCCAGTTCAATATCCGGGTGTCGCCTGATCGATAAGAAACTGTAAATGAAAGATTATATTACGTTTTTTTAGAAAACTTTTTTTCCAACAGAAGCAAGCGAGGGAAAAGGAGTCTTGAGAATTGCGTTTGATTCGAAATTATAAGCATCAGTAGCTTAAAAATGTTGTAAATATTTTTGTCTCGAATTCAAGGAAAGATTCTAGTAGTGAAAAGGAATCCATAAATTTAGAAATGATAGTTCGTTCACTACACAACTATTGTAGTGTCTGTCTCCTGACTGGGTCTTTTATTAGATTGGATTAAGAATAAGTCGGATAGGAAAGTCCATTTTTAGGTAGAGAAAAGGCAGAAGAAAAACCCTTCTATACAGACTAATTTAAAGTTTATGAGTGCTTCCACATTTTATCAATATTATTTATTTAGATCAATTCTATTTAATAGCTTTAATTTAGCTAATTCGCTTTCGTAATATTCAAAAAAAGTAATTCTTTAGATTTTCATATTCTATATTCTAATAAAATTAAAAAGTTTTGATTCTAAAATCGAATAGAAAAGAAAAAAAGTTTTTTTTAATTATTTTAGAGAACGAATTGGGAGACATTTTAAGGGACTATTTCAAATAGAAAGAAGAGTATAAGTATGCAAATGAATCTGTCTTGATTCTTTTTTTATGAAATCCTTAAGGAAATGATAAAAGAGAAATCTTAATATTCCCACCTGGTAGTAACATTCATTGACTTATAACTTCCTATAATTTTTTTATGTTTAATGTTTTATGATTTTACTAAAAATAATCAAAAAAAACTTTTTAGATGTTCTAATAACTAATAAATAGAATGAATTCTTGTTTTTCGTGAATGATGTTAGCCCAGAATCCTTTTTTTGACTCTGTAATAGCAATTCCACTATTTATAGTATAGTATTTTAGCGAATAATACAAAAAAAAGAATAGAATAAATAATTTTGAAATAATAATGAAATAGTTCCTTCATATTTATAGAGATAGGAGACAAAATTTACATGGATTATAGTAAGTATTGCTTGGGCTGCTTTAATGGTAGTTTTTTCATTTTCCCTTTCCCTCGTAGTATGGGGAAGAAGTGGCTATAGGGATACTAAAAATTGAGTTAAGGGATCCAAGTAACCTTGTTGATTTCTACCTGAATTTTTGAATTTTCGAAACTATTGAATGAAAAATATTTCATTTAAACTAATACTAATTAATTGAGTTCAAATAGAAAATCTATCTTGATTCTATTATATTTTAGTAGTGTAATGTATTCTATGTATCTTATAGGAATTGAAAATACTCTTTCAATCAAACAAATATTGGAATCAAAAAGAAGAAGAAATGGATTCCTATTCCAATCAAATTTTTCTTAAAATTTCTATTTCGATGAACTGACGCTTAACCTGGTTATATAGATATATATATATATGGAAAATGGCGGACCGTGTAATAACCATTCCTGTTTTTTTACCCCCTTTTTTTCCTAAGATACCGGAATTGTTTGTAAAAAGAATCTGAAAAAAAAAATTGGACGCAATTCTCAGATAGTAGAAATCAAATTGATTTCTACTATCTGGATTACGCTGATTGTACGATCATTTTTTTAAATCATTCATAAAAATGAAGAAATCATATTTCAGTGAAATTAGTCACTTTTACTTACCGTTTTTACATAAATTATAAGTAAAAAAGCAGTAGGAACTAGAATAAACAGTGCAGTAGCAATAAATGCGAGAATATTTACTTCCATAATCTTTATTATGTTCTATTTCTCTTAAATTTCTAAAAAAAAAATTCGGGATTTAATCCCATAGAAATGTTCAATCTTTCAACAATGGTATAAATTGGATTTCAATGATATCAAATCGGATCAATATCATGAATCACAAAATCTGAGCTATCAAATCAACTCATGAAATAGTATAACATAGGAAGATCTTTTATCCATACTAAATAAAACAAAAAAACATTTATTCTTGATGAAAGTCCAAAATCCCTTTCCTTCCTTTTTCGGCGAAACAAATGAAAAAGCAGGGGGGGGCCCCAAATAAAATTTTGTTTATCAATTTGATTCCCTACAAATACACAAAAAAGGAATTTATTTTTTATTTTTTTGGATTTATATCCAACGGGATTGACGGGGCTCGAACCCGCAGCTTCCGCCTTGACAGGGCGGTGCTCTGACCAATTGAACTACAATCCCAGGGAAAGGGGTGTACTGTATAAATATTTTTACGGACCGTTTCTGTCAAACCTTTTCTTTTTCTATTTCGGATTCGAACCTTTTTGTTGTAAATGAAAAAAGCGCATTTTTTTATATATTGATATGTATATCGATATCCACTTTAGTGAGATCGACACAAATTACTCGTAATCCGTTTCTTATTCTTATTCTATTAACAAATCGATTGAAAATTGAATCAATGAAAAAAAAATATTTTTTTTTTCAATTTTTCCTTATATTTTCTACTTACAGATCTTGACATGAATACCGATTATTAACAAGATTTTGAATTTGTGGAAAGAAATATGGAATACAGAAAAAAAAGAAATAACCTTAGATATGTTTAATATTTTGATTCTTCCGTATCATAGCACATCAGTCATTTCCAGAGAACTATAAATGGGTTATAGAATTTCATAGTGGATCGGCAAATTCTTGGGCCGAGCTGGATTTGAACCAGCGTAGACATATTGCCAACGAATTTACAGTCCGTCCCCATTAACCGCTCGGGCATCGACCCAGCACAATAGGAAGAATACATTTCAGTTTTTATTGAAAATTTTTGATCAACTTCCTTTCGTAACACCCTACCCCCAGGGGAAGTCGAATCCCCGCTGCCTCCTTGAAAGAGAGATGTCCTGAACCACTAGACGATGGGGGCATACTTGCCCGACCGCCATTATACTACGTTCATAGTATGAACAGTTTTTTGCAATTGTCAATATAATGATATGATTCGATAAAAAAAAATATTTTTCGTTCTTTCATAATTCCATAGAAATTTTTTATTAATCATTTATATTTCTAAATTTTTTTATTCCAGTCATAATAAGAAAAAAAAAGAAGTAATGTTCCAATAAAGAGAAAATTCTTCACAGGAATGATTCGTTTGTTGCAAAGGACGAGAGGTTAAAACTTCATTTCTATCATTTATTACTAATACTAAGATTCGATAGGTAGATTTATATCTAATACTAAGAAAAAAAACTTTGGAAAATAGAATTTTTCAATAAAAAAATAAAAATTTGGTTTAGGGACAGAACATATTGAATCCATTTTATCAATGATTCGATTTTATCAATGTTTCGATGAAATATTTTATTTTGTGAGTACATTTATGTATCAATAAAAAGAATTTAGTGTTATGATTAGAATGACTTCAAGAATCCATTTTGAAATAATATATTTGATATGGATCAAATCCAATCTTAATCAATTCTTTTTTTTAACTATATTCTATTCACTAGGTAAATCCAATTTTTTGTTCTTTGATGAGTCATTATACAAATAATAGATATTGATGTACATGTATTCTAATCCCATTTATATCATTTAATTTATATAATTTATATAAATTTATAGAAATAATTTATATAAATTTATAGAATAAGTATACACAGTAACAAATATATGTACTAGTCATGCTAGTTCCTTATTTAGAAATTGAAAGAAAGAAAAAGGGCCCTTTTAACTCAGTGGTAGAGTAACGCCATGGTAAGGCGTAAGTCATCGGTTCAAATCCGATAAGGGGCTTTTTACTTTTTTTTTCAAAAGCAATAGTCTTTCTATTTGAAGGAAGAATAAAAAGATTCTTGATATTTTGAAAAAGTTTCTATTTGTAATAAAAAAGAAAAAGTGTAAAATTCAATAATGGAAAAATAAAAAAAAGTAAGTGGACCTAACCCGTTGAATTATATTTATATCTACTATTCTGATATTCAAATTTGATAAAGATTCAATTCGAACAATTTTTTTTCTTTTTAAGACTTTTTTCGTTTAGACTCCCTAAGAATCTCTGAATATTTCCAATGAAATCTTCTTGTTTCTGAACTAAGAAAAAAGGTTATGCCTTTTCTTTACTCAGAAGGGCCTTAATACGAATTTCAAGTTCCACCAAACAAGTTTTTTTAAAATTAAAATGAAACATATTTTTTTCCATAAATTTCTATTATTTCTATAAGATTAGATAGAATCTTATAGAAATAATAGAAAAATACATTAAATTATGTCTTCACATATCAAATAGTTTCTTTTCATATCGATGTGTACGATATTTTTCCAGCAATTCATATATATGAGACAAAAACTTTCATTTACAGTTTTTTCTTTTTATTATAGTATTTATAAAAAAAAATGAAATACTAAAGAAAAAACTGTAAATGAAATAGAAATTTAGAAAACCTATGATCCTACAGTAGTTTCCTAGACAAAATAGAAGTCAATTCACAACCAAACTTCAAGAATAAGTTTCTTTGATGAAAGGAGAGAAATATGTCTGAAGATCCGCTAGGTATAAGAAGTGAAACAGGGGATCATTTGTTTCTTGAACAGTTCTGAAAAAAAAATTTCTATCGGATTTTGGAGTCATAGCAGATTTTATGATTGATGACTTGGAAGATTTTTAAGAATAGATAAGGAATAACCACATCGAGTTCATGGATTTGCCCTAGATATCAATAGACCCATAAATGATTTTTTATTCGAAACCGATTAGAAAACAAGGGAAAGTATACTTATATATTCTATATATATATAGAGAGAGAAATGAATAGAGATAAATGATCAAGGTCCGTCCCATCTCTGAAAATGCTCTATGAGGTGTTGGGAAATGGTTGAAGTAGTTGAATAGGAGGATCGCTATGACTATAGCTCTTGGTAAATTTACCAAAGATGAAAATGATTTATTTGATATTATGGATGACTGGTTGCGGAGGGACCGTTTCGTTTTTGTGGGTTGGTCCGGTCTATTACTCTTTCCTTGCGCCTATTTCGCCTTGGGGGGTTGGTTTACAGGTACGACCTTTGTAACTTCATGGTATACTCACGGCTTGGCAAGTTCTTATTTAGAAGGCTGCAACTTCTTAACCGCTGCAGTTTCCACTCCCGCTAATAGTTTAGCACACTCTTTGTTGTTACTGTGGGGTCCTGAAGCACAGGGAGATTTTACCCGTTGGTGTCAGTTAGGCGGTCTGTGGACTTTTGTTGCTCTCCACGGTGCTTTCGGATTAATAGGTTTCATGTTACGTCAATTTGAACTTGCTCGATCTGTTCAATTGCGACCTTATAATGCAATCGCATTCTCAGGTCCAATTGCTGTTTTTGTTTCTGTATTCCTTATTTATCCACTGGGTCAGTCTGGTTGGTTCTTTGCTCCAAGTTTTGGTGTAGCAGCTATATTTCGATTCATCCTCTTTTTCCAAGGATTTCATAATTGGACATTAAACCCATTTCATATGATGGGAGTTGCTGGTGTATTGGGCGCTGCACTACTATGCGCTATTCATGGTGCAACCGTAGAAAATACTTTATTTGAAGATGGTGATGGCGCAAATACATTCCGTGCTTTTAACCCAACCCAAGCTGAAGAAACTTATTCAATGGTTACTGCTAATCGCTTTTGGTCCCAAATCTTTGGGGTTGCTTTTTCCAATAAACGTTGGTTACATTTCTTTATGTTATTTGTACCAGTAACTGGTTTATGGATGAGTGCTCTTGGGGTAGTCGGTTTGGCCCTGAACCTACGTGCTTATGACTTCGTTTCTCAAGAAATCCGCGCAGCGGAAGATCCTGAATTTGAGACTTTCTACACAAAAAATATTCTCTTAAACGAAGGTATTCGTGCGTGGATGGCAGCTCAAGATCAGCCTCATGAAAACCTTATATTCCCTGAGGAGGTTCTACCACGTGGAAACGCTCTTTAATGGAACTTTAGCTTTAACTGGTCGTGACCAGGAAACTACCGGTTTCGCTTGGTGGGCCGGGAATGCCCGACTTATCAATTTATCTGGTAAACTATTAGGGGCCCATGTAGCCCATGCTGGATTAATAGTATTCTGGGCCGGAGCAATGAACCTTTTTGAAGTGGCTCATTTCGTACCCGAGAAGCCCATGTATGAACAAGGTTTAATTTTGCTTCCCCACCTAGCTACTCTAGGTTGGGGAGTAGGTCCTGGGGGGGAAGTTATAGACACTTTTCCATACTTTGTGTCTGGAGTACTTCACTTAATTTCCTCTGCAGTATTGGGCTTTGGCGGTATTTATCATGCACTTCTGGGACCTGAGACTCTTGAAGAATCTTTTCCGTTCTTCGGTTATGTATGGAAAGATAGAAATAAAATGACTACAATTTTGGGTATTCACTTAATCTTGTTAGGTATAGGTGCTTTTCTTCTAGTATTCAAGGCTCTTTATTTTGGAGGTATATATGATACATGGGCTCCGGGGGGGGGAGATGTAAGAAAAATAACCAATTTGACCCTTAGTCCAAGTATTCTATTTGGATATTTATTAAAATCGCCTTTTGGGGGCGAAGGGTGGATTGTTAGTGTGGACGATTTGGAAGATATTATTGGAGGGCATGTATGGTTGGGTTCCATTTGTATACTTGGTGGAATCTGGCATATCTTAACCAAACCCTTTGCATGGGCTCGGCGTGCACTTGTATGGTCTGGAGAAGCTTACTTATCTTATAGTTTAGGTGCTTTATCTGTTTTTGGTTTTATTGCTTGTTGCTTTGTCTGGTTTAATAATACCGCTTATCCTAGTGAGTTTTATGGGCCCACTGGTCCAGAAGCTTCTCAAGCTCAAGCATTTACTTTTCTAGTTAGAGACCAACGTCTTGGGGCTAATGTAGGATCTGCTCAAGGACCTACAGGTTTAGGTAAATATCTAATGCGTTCCCCGACTGGAGAAGTTATTTTTGGCGGAGAAACTATGCGTTTTTGGGATTTGCGTGCTCCTTGGTTAGAACCTCTAAGGGGTCCTAATGGTTTAGACTTGAGTAGACTGAAAAAAGATATACAGCCTTGGCAAGAACGTCGTTCTGCGGAATATATGACTCATGCTCCTTTAGGTTCATTAAATTCCGTGGGTGGCGTAGCTACAGAGATTAATGCAGTCAATTATGTTTCTCCTAGAAGTTGGTTAGCTACTTCTCATTTTGTTCTAGGATTCTTTCTATTTGTAGGCCATTTATGGCACGCGGGAAGAGCTCGCGCAGCTGCCGCAGGATTTGAAAAAGGAATTGATCGCGATTTTGAACCTGTTCTTTCCATGACTCCTCTTAATTGAGACGTGAGATCCAATGAAGTAGAAATCCCTTTTTTTTACTATAAATATTTGGTTGAGTAGAGCGAGTCGTAAAGAAGAATTTATTTTCCTATTTTCTTAGTTTCTATCGAATCTTTTTTTCGGGATGTTGAGGATATATAGCCCAGTCCGAAAAAAAGATTCGATAGAAACTAAGAAAATAAACAAATCTATTCATCGAGAAAAAGGAGAGAGAGGGATTCGAACCCTCGATAATTCTTTGTTTCAAACTATACCGGTTTTCAAGACCGGGGCTATCAACCACTCAGCCATCTCTCCAAAAGCTAATATATATATTTTTTTATCTTTATTCCACTGAGTAGACCATGAGTATTTGAATTGATACCCTTTTATCGACCCATAGGAAAGATATTCAATGTGAATTTATTGGTTTAGTTTTCTATCGGTATGTATATAGGTACAAAATCCAGCATGCCTTTTTGTGAAGTAAAAAAACTATCCTCGATCCAAGCCTCAAAAGGGTTGATAATAAACAAAATCAATGAATTCATGATAAAACCCTTCTGCGTTTTTCCATTTACAAATTTTTTTTTCAATGAATATTAAGAAAGGCATCCAGGGGTTGAGGGATCAAATGGTAAAGTTCTTTTGTTGGTAAATTGGAGGATTAGAAACATGACTATTGCTTTCCAATTAGCTGTTTTTGCATTAATTGCTATTTCATTTATTTTATTGATTAGTGTACCTGTTGTATTTGCTTCTCCTGAAGGTTGGTCAAATAACAAAAATGTTCTATTTTCCGGTACATCATTATGGATTGGATTAGTGTTTCTAGTGGGTATTCTTAATTCTCTCATTTCTTGAAGTTCTTTTTATTCTAGATTAAAAATGAAATGACCCCTCCCTCAGAATTCTTTCGGATTGTCAGCCATAAAGGGAATAGATCAGTTCCTAAAAAAAAAAAAGAAAACTATAACACATTACATTCTAAGGGGGAGTAAACTTCTTCTATTGGAAAAATCTTATATCTTATACTTATATGGTGGTACATTGTGAAACTAAAAGAAATAAAATAGAAAAAATGAACTATAAAAATTTGAATTTCATTTGAATATTCTATTCATATTAATATGATATGAATAGAATATTCAAATGAAATACTATAAATCTATTTATACGTCGTCTAGTATTTAATAATATAGAATATCTATCTGTATCTCTATATAGATAAATATAATTTTTTATTAATAGGAACTTACTTTTTTAAGAAAAAAGTAAATCAAAATATTCGATAGAATGATAATTTCAATTCAATTATATAGATATATAGAAAAAAACCATATATAATAATAGAAATGTAATAATAGAAATGGGAATTCTTGATAAAAATGAATAGTAATAGAAAATATTTTATTTGGGAGACAATATCTATTATCTAAATTTCTTTTTCATTATCCCTATATCCCTATATAGAATATCAGGCCCATCTCTGTATAAATAGAATCGCATATCAAGTACAATGAAAACGCGGATATAGTCGAATGGTAAAATTTCTCTTTGCCAAGGAGAAGACGCGGGTTCGATTCCCGCTATCCGCCCTATGTATTTAATAGTCATAGTATGAAAAATGCCATAGAATTTACTGCGTATAATGCCCTTCTTCTTGAAACCTTGTTTTTTTATCAAATTCAAAAAGTTGCGGAGACGGGATTTGAACCCGTAACCTCAAGGTTATGAGCCTTGCGAGCTACCAAGTTGCTCTACTCCGCGATAAAGAAAAGAATTGATAACTAATGAACAAAAACAAAGATGGAATGCGTCCCTTTACCATATCTATATAAATAGAATAAACCATTTATACATAACGGTAAAGGGACCCTCCTATGATCGCTGATAATAAAATGAAAAAAATGAAGATAATTGGAAATCCTTACCAACTGGATCTTGTTGCACCCGGCAAGAAACATGCATGAACCATTTCCCGAAGTATGTGTCCAGATAATCCAAAGTCTCGATAATTAGCTCTCGGTCTTCCGGTCGAAAAACAACGTCGATGAAGACGTATAGGTGCACTATTACGCGGTAGTGATTCTAATTTTCCATGAATTTCCCATTTCTCACTTAACGACGGAACTTTGCTTATTTCTTTTTTTGAGGATCGGCGAATCAAATGATATTTCTGTTCCAATTTTTGTCTCTTCTTTTCCCTCTGAATAACACTTTTCCTTGCCATAATGGTTAATTTGCTATTAGCATCAATGATAGAAGTCGGATCCTAGATGTATAAGTGGCTTCTCTTCCCTATAGAAGGAAATGAGATTCTTGCCAGATATATATAATAAAGAATTCAATTAACCGAATTTGCCCGATGTAGAGGCAATTAAGAAGGCTGCATAAGTAAATATATAACCTACGGAAAAGTGGGCTAGTCCAACCAATCTTGCTTGCACAATGGAAAGAGCCACTGGTTTATCTCTCCATCGAATCAAATTAGCCAAAGGTGTACGTTCATGAGCCCATGCCAAAGTTTCAATCAATTCCTGCCAATATCCGCGCCAAGAAATTAAGAACATAAATCCAGTAGCCCAAACAAGATGTCCAAACAAGAACATCCATGCCCAGACTGATAAACTATTCATACCAAAAGGGTTATATCCATTGATAAGTTGTGAAGAGTTCAACCATAGATAATCTCTTAACCATCCCATCAAATAGGTAGAAGATTCATTAAACTGTGAAATATTACCCTGCCATAGTGTAATGTGTTTCCAATGCCAATAAAAAGTAACCCATCCAATGGTATTTAACATCCAGAAAACTGCCAAATAAAATGCGTCCCAAGCGGAAATATCACAAGTTCCGCCTCGTCCCGGGCCATCACAAGGAAAACTATAACCAAAATCTTTTTTATCAGGCATTAACTTAGAACCACGCGCATCCAAAGCACCTTTTACTAAAATCAAAGTAGTTGTATGTAAACCAAGAGCAATAGCATGATGAACCAAGAAGTCTCCAGGCCCTATTGTTAAGAATAGAGAATTACTATTCTCATTTACAGCGTTTAACCAACCAGGCAACCATATGCTTCGTCCCGCATTGAACGCCGGACTGTTCGTTGAAGATAAAAGTATATCGAACCCATAGGAAGTTTTACCATGAGCAGATTGTATCCATTGGGCAAATATAGGTTCAATCAAAATTTGTTTCTCCGGAGTACCAAAAGCAAGCATGACATCGTTATGGACATAAAGTCCCAGAGTATGGAACCCCAGAAAGAGGCTAGCCCAACTTAAGTGGGATATGATAGCTTCTTTATGGTCTAACATTCTTGCCAAGACATTATCTTGATTCTGCTCTGGATTATAATCTCTAATAAAAAAGATAGCTCCATGAGCAAAAGCCCCTGTCATAATGAAGCCTGCTATATATTGATGATGAGTATATAAGGCAGCTTGAGTAGTAAAGTCTTGCGCTATAAACGCATAAGCAGGTAAAGAGTACATGTGTTGTGCTACCAAGGAAGTAATAACCCCTAAAGAGGCTAGAGCAAGACCTAATTGAAAATGAATTGAATTATTGATTGTATCATAAAGACCCTTATGCCCACGCCCCAATCTACCCCCCGGAGGAGTATGTGCTTCTAAAAGATCTTTAATACTGTGACCAATCCCGAAATTAGTTCTATACATATGGCCAGCAACTAGAAAAATAAACGCAATAGCCAAATGATGGTGTGCAATATCAGTTAACCATAAACTTTGAGTTTGCGGATGAAATCCTCCGAGAAGTGTTAGAATAGCAGTTCCTGCTCCTTGAGGGGTACCAAATATATGATTATTGGAATCTGGGTTTTGAGCATAAAGATTCCACTGACCTGTAAAAAATGGACCTAATCCCTCGGGGTGCGGCAAGATATCTAATAAATTGTTCCATCGAACGGATTCCCCCCTGGACCCCGGAATAGCAACATGAACTAAATGCCCTGTCCAAGCCAAGGAACTTACTCCGAATAGTCCTGACAAATGATGATTGAGGCGGGATTCGGCATTTTTAAACCACGAAACACTCGGTTTCCATTTTGGTTGTAGGTGTAACCAACCTGCTATTAAAGATATAATAGAAAGTATTAATAGAAAAATAGCTCCAGTATAAAGATCCCCATTAGTACGTAAACCGATTGTATACCACCACTGATAAACACCAGAATAGGCTATATTAACAGGACCTAGAGCACCCCCTCGAGTAAAAGCTTCTACAGCTGGTTGACCAAAATGAGGATCCCAAATTGCATGAGCAATAGGTCTTACATGTAAAGGATCCTGTACCCATGTCTCAAAATTACCTTGCCAAGCTACATGAAAGAGATTCCCGGAAGTCCACAGAAAAATGATTGCTAATTGCCCGAAATGAGAAGCAAAAATATTCTGATAAAGACGTTCCTCAGTAATATCATCATGACTTTCGAAGTCATGTGCGGTAGCAATACCAAACCAAATACGACGAGTAGTGGGGTCTTGAGCTAAGCCTTGACTAAAGCTTGGAAATCTTAATGCCATAATGATTTTCAAATCCTCCTAGCTATTATCCTACTGCAATAATTCTTGCTAAGAAGAATGCCCATGTTGTGGCAATTCCACCTAGAAGGTAATGTGTTACTCCTACAGCACGTCCTTGTACAATGCTCAAGGCTCTGGGCTGAGTAGCAGGAGCAACTTTTAATTTATTATGAGCCCAAACAATGGATTCAATAAGTTCTTGCCAATAACCACGCCCGCTGAATAGAAACATTAAACTAAAAGCCCATACAAAATGTGCACCCAAGAAAAAAAGACCATATGCAGATAATGAAGAACCATAAGACTGAATTACCTGGGATGCCTGCGCCCATAAGAAATCACGAAGCCACCCATTAATGGTAATGGAACTCTGCGCAAAATTTCCTCCTGTGATATGAGTTACTATCCCTTGATCACTTATACTACCCCAAACATCTGACTGCATTTTCCAACTGAAATGGAATATAACTACGGAAATTGAATTGTACATCCAAAATAGTCCTAAGAAGACATGATCCCAAGCGGATACTTGGCATGTCCCCCCTCTTCCAGGTCCATCACAAGGGAAACGAAAACCTAGATTTGCTTTATCCGGTATCAATCGTGAACTACGAGCAAATAGAACACCCTTTAAGAGTATCAATACTGTTACATGAATTGTAAATGCATGAATATGATGGACCAAAAAATCCGCAGTTCCTAAAGGAATAGGTAACAAAGCAACTTTACCGCCCACTGCTACTAAATTTTCACCTCCCCAAGTCAAACTGGTACTTGTTGCTGCACCTGGGGCTGTTGTGCCAGGTGCTAAAGCGTGGGTATTTTGTATCCATTGAGCAAAGATCGGCTGTAATTGTATAGCAGTATCTGAAAACATATCTTGAGGGCGCCCTAATGCGCTCATGGTATCATTATGAATATACAAACCAAAACTGTGAAAACCTAAAAAGATACATACCCAGTTAAGATGTGATATGATTGAATCACGATGTCTAAGGACACGATCTAATAGATCGTTGTATCGAATAGTCGGATCATAATCTCTTACCATAAAAATCGCTGCTATGCGCAGCAGCACCGACTATGAGAAATCCACCAATCCACATGTGATGTGTAAACAATGACAGTTGTGTACCATAGTCAGTAGCTAGGTATGGATAAGGAGGCATAGAATACATATGGTGAGCTACAACAATGGTCAAAGAGCCTAACATAGCTAGATTAATAGATAATTGAGCATGCCATGACGTTGTTAGAATCTCATATATACCTTTATGACCCTGGCCTGTAAATGGACCTTTATGTGCCTCTAAAATGTCTTTTATATTGTGACCAATACCCCAGTTGGTCCTATACATGTGACCCGCTATCAAGAAAAGAATTGCAATAGCTAAATGATGGTGTATAATATCGGTCAGCCATAAACCTCCAGTTACTGGATCTAATCCTCCACGAAAAGTAAGAAATTCTCCGTATTTTGACCAATTCAAGGTAAAAAATGGGGTTGCTCCCTCGGAAAAACTCGGATAAAGTTGAGCCAAAAGATCCCGATTTAGGATAAATTCATGAGGAAGTGGTATCTCTTTGGGATCTACTGCAGCATTTAGAAATTGGTTAATCGGTAAAGATACATGTATTTGATGTCCTGCCCAAGAAAGAGACCCCAACCCTAGGAGCCCTGTCAAATGGTGATTCAACATAGATTCTACATCTTGGAACCAAGCCAATTTTGGAGCAGCTTTGTGATAATGAAACCAACCAGCAAAAAGCATTAAGGCTGCAAAGACCAATGCACCAATTGCAGTACAATAGAGTTGTAATTCATTAGTTATTCCAGATGCTCTCCAAATCTGAAAAAAACCAGAGGTTATTTGTATTCCTCGGAACCCCCCCCCTACATCACCATTCAATATTTCTTGACCCACTATTGGCCAAACCACCTGAGCACTAGGCCTAATGTGAGTAGGATCACTTAACCATGCCTCATAATTGGAAAAACGAGCACCATGAAAATACATGCCACTCAGCCAAAGAAAGATGATAGAGAGTTGGCCAAAATGCGCACTAAAAACTTTTCGGGAAATCTCCTCTAAATCATTAGTATGGCTATCAAAATCATGAGCGTCAGCATGTAGGTTCCAGATCCAAGTAGTAGTATCTGGTCCCTTAGCTATTGTTCTTGAGAAATGACCAGGTTTTGCCCATTCCTCAAAAGAAGTTTTTATAGGATCCCTATCTACCAAAATTTTAACTTCTGGTTCCGGTGAACGAATAATCATTGAGTCCTCCTCTTTCCAGACAACACATACAAAGAGACCTGCCAACATAAAACAGAATTAGTGAACTTATTAGAGATGTTTCTATTGAGTTTTGTTCTCTCCTATCTCTCATGTATTGGATATCTTAGTAAATTTCATTTCTTTAGTTTTTCACTAGAACAATTATGATCTCGAAGTCAATTCGGGGCAAGTGTTCGAATCTATTATGACATAAGAGTGAGGCGCTCAACGGACCTATTTTAATCTTCTAAGACCTTTTTGGGAACTCTGAATGGAAGTTCAATAATTTTTCGTGCAGCCTAATCAAATGTATTCAGATTTTATTCTAATTCTATTCCTTAGATTTTATTTTTTTTTTTAGATAAAGTATAAGTATGTACTCTATTTCAAATTGAGCAGGCATTAGCATTCATTATTAGGCAATATACCTATATTTTATTTCTTTTTTTGAAGGTCTCTTTTCTTAATTTGATTGAATATTAGTTTAAATAACAGAAAAAAGGAGAAAATTATCTACTGTATCCACATCTCGTTTATTTCTATGAAATACTAGACAAAATCGAACAAAATTAGAAGGGATATATTTAAATTATGTGATTGGTCGTTCCTATAGAAATGATTTTTGAATTTGATAGGGACAAGAAACAAGAATTTATAACAATATATATTTATCTATCTATATCTTTATATAGATAGATAAATATATAAGAAAAAAAAGAAACAGAGTGTTCTTATTCAAAACGCCCTGTGATCTTCAACCAATTCTGTGCTGCAATATAATTACCGGGGGTGAGAGCTATAGCTTGTTTCCAATATTCAGCGGCTTGATTAAACCAAGACTCCGCAACTTCTGAGTCTCCCTGCCGAATGGCCTGTTCTCCTCGGTCGAAATAGGTGAGTCAATTCCTTTCCTTAGAACCGTACTTGAGAATTTCCTGACTCATACGGCTCAGTAGTCAATTCTTTTTTTGTTCTATTATCTTGAAGTTAACTAAAAGAAAAAAAGAAATTATTAATATGAGTTTCAAACTTTCATTTTTACTAATAAATAAAGAATTTCAAAGAATTTCATCTTTTTTTTTAGTTTTATCTTTTCTCCTACCTTCAGAAAAGGGAATCAAGCATTGGCATTAACGCCCTAATTCTAATTTTCTGAAAGGTAACTATCTCGATTTTATATATCATATACAAAAATATATGATAGATTCATTTCTATAGAATCTTGGTAAAAGTTTTTTCTTTCTTATCTTATAAGTTCTTATAAGTAAAGAGAAAATACTTTCTATCTTTGGGATTTGATACTACACCGCTGCTCAAAATACCAGGGGATCCTTTTTATTACATAAGTGGATTCCTGACTTCTTTATTTATCATGAGATAAGGAAGCAGTTTTTATTATATCGATTGAAAACCGTGTTAATTGATCCTTACGATGCTTCCTTTATCAATTAGATCTTTTATCCATAGAAAAAGAGGGTATCTAGACATATCGATTTCTTCATATTTTTACTTCTATGAAGTTTCTTTGCTACAGCTGATAAAAATCGTTGTTTTGAACGATATATATATGTAGAAAGCCTTTCTTATTTATAATTATTTATATTTCTATATTTCTTATATTAAAATTTGTGGATTTGCTTGTTCTTTTCTTTTTTCTTTCTATAGTGGAGATAGTCGCACGTAATGACAGATCACGGCCATATTATTAAAAGCTTGGGGTAAAAATGGGTTTCGTTCGAGCGCCCGAAAATAATATTCCAAAGCTTTAGTATGTTCTCCGTTACTTGTGTGAATAAGGCCTATGTTATAAAGTATATAACTTCGATCATAGGGATCAATTTCCAGTCGCATAGCCTCATAATAATTCTGTAAAGCTTCTGCATAATTTCCTTCAGATTGAGCTGACATCCGTTACGGTCGTCATTCGGTTCAAAGAATCTCCGCTCCAGAACTGTACGTGAGATTTTCATCTCATACGGCTCCCCCCTTATGTGTGTAATGAGAAAAATCCATCAAATCAAAAAATATTCCAGTATTCTCATTCTCAACTGAACAGAGCTAGTGTTTTTACAATAAATCTCTAGCCAACCTTCCTGTCAAAAATTATTTCTTAACATTAAGTATGTAGGTACTTGATAAAAAAAAATAAGAACTTCAACAATTTCTTTGTCCTCTACGCTGCTTAATTTCCTGGAATTAGTCACCTCAATAATCTTCGATGGTTCTATGGGTATCCAAAATATGAACGAGATGGATATTTATTGTCCCAACCATTCCTGTTAGTCCCAATCTCGATAAGCCATGGATATAGATAGATACAAAGTTTTCGTGTCCTTGATTCCCAAGCGTAGTGCTTCTTTCCCAATGTTGCCTATCAGTACTAGTAATTTGGGGTTGACCTAACCCCATAAGTATAGGTATAACCTTTCGCTTAATACTAGAAACCTAAAATTCAAGCATATAAGGCTTCATTAATCGAGGATACACGACAGAAGGAATTAATCCTTTTATTTACAAATTTCACCTTCAACACGCGTGGGGTTTTTCCATTCCATTTTTTTTTGACCGAAATCGGTCAAAAAAAATGGAATCAAATCACACCATCTCTGTAATAAGTGAATGCCCTTTTTTCTCCTGAAGTTGTCGGAATTATTCGTAATAAGATATTGGCTACAATTGAAAAGGTCTTATCTATAAAATTTTCATTTATCCGAGATCTAGGCATAGGTAGAAATCCATTCTATAATTTAATTAATCATGGTGTGAGAAATCAATCCCACAAATAAAGGAATTGTATAATTATAATACAGTGCGAAATAACGTAAAAATGAACTCATCAATCAAATTTGTTTATCCTAAGACCTTGTAGGAGGTTTTTTTTTAATTTTACTTTGTATTTTTATAGTTTGAATAGGTTTTATGCATTTATGAAAAATAGGATTGATTCACTATTCAACATTCAACCGGTTTCTGGGCATCATTATATAGGAGAGATGGCCGAGTGGTTCAAGGCGTAGCATTGGAACTGCTATGTAGGCTTTTTGTTTACCGGGGGTTCGAATCCCTCTCTTTCCGAATCTTTACCAAATTCATCAATATTACTCATCCCAATGCATACCATTATTTCATATTTCAAATTTGTTTGTTGATATGGACAACTTTATATTCCTCATTTTTCGGTAATACAAAAAATAGTGGATAACGGGTGGGCAAGGAATAAAAATTTTCGCATATCCATGTCTATGATATATGAATAGCAGAAAATCCTTGTAAAAAAAACTCTTGTTATTTTAGTTAAGTTTAAGTTTGACGAGAATAATATTCTACAACCAGTAATTCATTTATTTTCAAACCAACCCATTTATTATCTATTATTTGATTAATTAAACCTTTATATTGGAAAGGGTGAACAGTCAAATGATTTGGCAATTTCTCATGGGGGGCTGAATCAAAATAATTTTGAATAAGAGTTTTAGATTTTTGTTCATCCTTTGCTGTAATAATATCTTGAGGTTTACAACGATAACTTGGTATATCCACTATACGACCATTAACTAAAACATGTCTATGGTTTATAAATTGGCGGGCTTGAGGAATAGTCGCAGCCATACCCAATCGAAAAAGTATGTTATCCAAGCGCATTTCAAGTAGTTGTAATAAAACCTGACCAGTTGATCCTTTAGCTTTTCCGGAGATACGAACGTATTTAAGCAATTGTCGTTCTGTAAGACCATAATGAAAACGCAATTTTTGTTTTTCTTCTAAACGAATACGATATTGAGATTTTTTACTGAAGCGCAATTGATTTCGAAATTCGTTTTTGACTGTTGGCCTTTTACTAGTAAGTCCTGGTAAATATCCTAGACGACGTATTTTTTTGAAACGAGGTCCTCTGTAACGTGACATAAAAACTCCTTTTTTAAAATGAAAAATCTTATAAATCGAAATGAAAACTAAACGAAATGAAAAATATTATAGAATTCTAAATGAAGCGAAATCTACTAAAGTTTTATAGTACAAAGAAGAATTAGATGAATTTTATCAATATCCGAATTTATTGTATATAAAAGAATACAAAAAAGTAGGTTAATTTCTTGATTTCTTCCGCAGAGATCGAACTCTCCCAATTTTTTATTTCTAAAAAAGATATTATCAATTATGTAAAAAACAAATAGAGAAAAGCCGGTTATCGGATTCGAACCGATGACCATCGCATTACAAATGCGATGCTCTAACCTCTGAGCTAAACCGGCTAATGTAAACGAAATATACATATGCAGAAGAATTGAATGGGATCTTAGTTATCAATTTTTAGTTATTTATAACAAAATTCAAATTAATACAAACATCAAAAATAGAGAAAGAAAATATAGAAAATCAAACCCAATTTTTATTATTTCTATTATTTATTTTATCTGATAACATAAAGTGCAAGATAATAATTAATATTATATTAATATAATTTATTTAATATAATTTATTTCGATCTACTATTCTAGATATATATTATTAAATTGATTTCTTTCAAAAAGATTATTTATTAGTACTTAAAGTAAATTTGAATAAATATAAATTTTAGTAAATATTTATTAAGGAATTCCATATTTCTAAGTAAATGTCTAATTCTATATTATATTCAATTAAAAGAATGGTTTTTTTTAGCCACTAGATTCGTTTTAGTTATATAAATTGTATATGAATAAATGGATTGTTTATTTTCTTTTTTTTTTTAAGCAAAAACAAAAAAAAAAAAAGAATCGACCATTCGAGTATTCTAAATTGTATGAAAAAAGAAGATAAGTAGGTACATAGAAGATAAGTAGATATGTGGTCTATATCTGTGTATATTGAATTGTTAATATATAGATATTAGAATTAGTTCTGATTCAAACAAATAAAGGTATCCAATATAGATGAAATAAAATCTATAAAATTGGAGAAAGGGGTTTTTAATATTTAATAAAATAATATGTATTTAATGAATTCAAAAGTTCCCGCATAATTCTCATAATAGAAATGAAAAAAAAAGCATTCTATTATAATCAGATTCAAATAAAAAAAAAGATGGGGATATGGCGAAATTGGTAGACGCTACGGACTTAATTGGATTGAGTTTTGGTATGGAAACTTACCAAGTAATAATTTTCAAATTCAGAGAAACCCTGGAATTCACAATGGGCAATCCTGAGCCAAATCCTGTTTTCTGAAAACAAATAAAAATTCAGAAAGTGATAATAAAAAAGGGATAGGTGCAGAGACTCTATGGAAGCTGTTCTAACAAACGAAATTGACGACTTTTTTTATTGCATTAGTAAAAGAATCCTTTCACCAAAATTACAGGAATGGATCAAAGATAAACATTTAGAAACATATATATATACTGAAATACTCTTTCAATTTGTTACTTTTTATTTTATTATTGAAGATCTATTTGTGATAAAAATATTCACAAATGAAAAATGTGAATCAAATCAATTCGAAGTTGAAGAAAAGATGGAATATTTATTGATGAAATTATTCACTTCATCATAATCGGCTAAAACCCTTGAAGAACTGATAAATCAGATGAGAATAAAGATAGAGTCCTATTCTACATGTCAATACCGACAACAATGAAATTGAAAGTAAGAGGAAAATCCGTCGACTTAAGAAATCATGAGGGTTCAAGTCCCTCTATCCCCAAAAATACTTTTTCATTTTCTAATTTTTTTCCTATATCCTCTCTATCTTGAAGTCCTTATTTATGTGTTTTATTCGATTTATTATTTCCCAACGAAATTGGAATTTTTATTTTCATCAATTTCCTATCTATCATAATTTTCTTATCTATCATAATGACAAGGGACGAGTTTTGGAATAGATATAAATATATATGTGAAACACATAGAATTTTTTTTAATCAGAAATGTATAAATTAATATCTTATTTTTTAGCAAGGAATTTTCATATGCGTAATTAACGATTAACAATAAAAAATAATTATTACTGCGGAAACTCACTTACAAACTTTTTTTTTACTTAGTTGATATAGATTCATTAACATAGATTTTAAAAATCTTTTAAAATCAAAGTATTAAGCTTCAAGAATGGTCGGGATAGCTCAGTTGGTAGAGCAGAGGACTGAAAATCCTCGTGTCACCAGTTCAAATCTGGTTCCTGACACAAGATTCATTTGTATGAGTATCTATCCCCCATATTCATTTTAATGAATATGGGGGATAGATACTCATACAAATTTGTGTTCTTCTAGATTCTGATACATAACATATTTCTTTGATCTATTTAGGTATCTGTAGATATACTTTTCCTAGATGATTAAAGAATAGATGCAATTTTTTATTAGGTATATTCGCTTATCTATAGTATCTATATATATATAGATATAGATATATAGATAATGAATTCTTTATCTATTTTTTTCCTTTTTTTTCTGCGATACAAAAAAAGGTTTCTATTTCCATAATATTCGAGTGGTTTAATTAGTTGGTTAAAAGACCTAAAAGTCGAAGTTCTGGGGTGGAGTGAGAATATTAAGAATTCATCTGAGAAGGATTACCAAAATAGAATCGAGCCCTTTTCTTTGTGTTTTTTTTTTCGTGGCCGTATAATTGATGGTGATGTGCACGTTATATAGTTTATTATAAAGATAAAGAATTAGTTTATTATAAAGATAAAGAATTTTTGCAGTTCATCCTATTTCTTTTATTGGCTTGGCTGATAAGAACTCAGTATTGTTTTTGTTTTAGAATCTTAAGAAACTCCTATCCATCCTATTTTAAACCCTATAATTATTCATTCTATTATTTCTGAATTTTGTGATTTCTCACATAATAATATCTGAATGCAACTTCCATTACTCTGCCTGATTTAATGTCAATCAATTATTTTGTCTGATCTATAACAGAATGTACTTATATTCTTTGACTGGGGTTGCAGAAGTTTGGATTAGTTTATTATTTTTATCATTTAGTGAGCATCTTGTATTTCATAAAAATTTGGAGCAATATAATCTTTACGCAAAGGCCATCCTATCCAATTTTCGGGCATTAAAATACGTCTTAGACGCGGATGACTATCATAAGAGATTCCCAACATATCATAAGATTCCTTTTCTTGAAAATCCGCACTTTTCCAAACCCAAAAAATCGAAGGAATTCTGGGATTTTTTCTTGATACAAATATTTTTATGCATACCTCTTCGGGTTGATTTATACCATACTCTATTCTTGTAAAATGATATACACTAGCTAAGAGTCCTCCGGGTGCTACATCATAGGCACATTGAGAACGTAGATAATTGTAACCATATACATATAAAATGACAGCAATGGAATGCCAATCCTCGGGCTTTATTTGTAAAGTCTCTATTCCTAGGTAATCGAAACCCAAGGATCTATGAATTAGTCCATGTTTGACTAGCCAAGAAGACAAACGACCTTGCATTTTTTGCTTCTCCTAAATTTTTTTTATGAGTTTGGTATTAGTATTTTCTATTACGATGAAATTTTTAAAATACGATGAAATTTTTAAAAAAGGAATTGCTTTTTATTATTGTACTTTAAAAAAATGTGTCAGACGATATCTCTGAAGTAGATGGCGGTTGATAGAAAAATTCTTGACCATAATTGTCAGTATAAGTACTGTATCCAACATGAAACTTATGGTTGGTAGTAAAACATCTATTCTCTCGTTGAAAACTCATTGGATCTTCATATATTTCTCGAGATATTTTCTTACGAAGTTTTGTTATAGCATCTATAATGGCCTCCGGTTTAGGTGGACAGCCCGGCAAATATACATCTACAGGAATTAGCTTATCTACGCCTCGAACAGTACTATAAGAATCGGTACTAAACATCCCCCCCGTAATTGTACAGGCTCCCATAGCAATAACATATTTAGGTTCGGGCATTTGTTCATATAATCGAACTAAAGAAGGGGCCATTTTCATAGTTACAGTGCCCGCTGTTAAAATTAGGTCCGCCTGCCTAGGACTCGATCGTGGTACTAGTCCATAACGATCAAAATCGAATCGTGATCCTATTAATGAAGCAAATTCAATGAAGCAACAACTCGTACCATAAAGAAGCGGCCATAAACTGGATAATCTTGACCAATTTGAAAAATCATTTAATGTCGTTGAAATAACTGAATTTTGGGTTGTTTGATCAAGTAAGGGAAACTCAATGGAATTCATAATTGTCTCAATATTTTTTTTTCTAATTGTCTAAATAGTCAAGAATTAAGACCATTCTAATGCCCCCTTTCGCCATGCATAAACTGAACCAACAATTAGGATAAGCACGAATAAGAAAGCTTCTAAAAATACGGATACCCCTAATACATCGAAACTCATTGCCCATGGATAAAGAAAAACCGTTTCAACATCAAAAACAACAAAAATGAGAGCAAACATATAATAACGGATTCGAAATTGTAACCAAGCATCGCCTATTGGTTCTATTCCGGATTCATAACTAGAAAGTTTTTCCGGTCCCTTGCTAATGGGGGCTAAAATTCCAGAAATTAGAAATGCCAAAATAGGAATCAAACTTGATATTATTAGAAATGCCCAAAAAATATCATATTCGTAAAGAAGAAACATAAAAGTACTCCTCTGAATGTAGAAAATATACCAAATTCATTTTCATTTTTAGTCTAAAGTCTCCATTTTTTTAGACTAGCTGAATATACTAATATTAATATTATTCTATCGAATATGAATATGTTCGAATAGAAAGTTACAAATTGTTTTTTTTTTAGTAATAGTCTTAGTAATGAGATCTATTCGATCCAAAATAGTATTAATATTATTAGTATCTGTAGGAATATTAGGGCTATACGGACTCGAACCGTAGACCTTCTCGGTAAAACAGATCAAACTAATTATTATCTAAATGATTTAAATTGTTTTCAAAACCCAACATGCATTTTTTTTTGCATTGAGCTTTTTCATTAACTGATAAAAATATTAGTTAGTCCACCATCTTTTTTTTTTTTTACAGTAAAGAATAAAGAGATGATTCCCTATGCTCTTCTTTTTTATTTGTATAACAATCAAAGAGCACTACCAAAGTGTTTCAAAGAAGGATTATCTTGACGTAGGTCTGCTTCTGGCCTAGATCAACTTAAGTTAAATGGACTCTTTATCCACCTACTAAAATTAAAATAGAAGATAAGAAATGACACTTCATACACCTTAAAGTTCATAAAATAGGAAGAAAAGATAATCTTTTTTAGGTCCCTATACCCTTTATGTTTAGCATTGACGAGAAATGGGTATTCACCTTATCAATATCTCAAATCAATTATGGATTCGATTTTATGGCTAAACCCTTTGTCAGGCTAGTGTTCTCTTGTTTTGTTCCTTAAAATGGAGTAAGACACCGATTTCTTACTATAAGATAAACTTTTTTAATTACAAGATGAACTCCTCTGAAAAAAAGCATTGGCGCTCGTGTAAACGAGGTGCTCTACCTAACTGAGCTACAGCCCTTGTGTTTTTGATACATATTTTATCATAGTATGAAGATAATTGCTTGTCAAGATGAATATTACATGATCGAATCCCTTGAACGGGGGTTGGTATTGCTTATCAGTAATTTTACATTTATAATCAATTAATCTGATAGATGGGTACTCTTCTTTTTTTTTTTTTGAGGAGGAGTCCTAAATTACCTACTTAACTCAGTGGTTAGAGTATTGCTTTCATACGGCGGGAGTCATTGGTTCAAATCCAATAGTAGGTAAGGTATAGTTATAACTTATTAGATACCTTTGACTGTGGTATCTAATAAGCTTTTCTACTTACTTTTTTCTTCTGACTGTTTCTTTTTTCTTTTTATTGTTTTCGGATATTGGGACGCATCAATTTCAACTTGTTATGAAATAACATTGATAGCCTCTACTCGTGTTCTAGCTCGTCTAAGAGCTAGATTTGCCTCAATTGTTTGTCTCTTGCCTTCAGCCTTATTCAAATTAGTTTCTGCTATTTCAAGAGTTTGCTGTGCTTCTTGTGGATCAATGTCACTACCCTTTTCCGCATCATTTACTAAAACAGTTATCTCATTATTATTTATTCTAGCAAACCCCCCCATCAGAGCCATTGTTAACCATTGGTCTTTAAGACGTATTCTCAAAATACCTATATCGACAGCTGAGGCAATAGGCGCATGATTAGGTAATACTCCAATTTGTCCGCTATTAGTAGGTAAAATGATTTCCTTCACTTCTGAATCCCAAACAATTCGATTGGGGGTCAATACACAAAGATTTAAAGTCATTTCTTCAAATTGCTCTCCGTTTCTAAGTTCGTAGCCTTCGCAGTAGCTTCATCGATATTACCTACCAAATAAAAGGCTTGTTCAGGAAGACCGTCTAATTCTCCAGAAAGAATCAAATTAAACCCTCTAATTGTTTCTACTAGACCAACATATTTTCCAGCCGAACCGGTAAAAACTTCTGCTACGAAAAAAGGTTGTGATAAGAAACGCTCAATTTTTCGTGCTCTTGCTACGGTTAAGCGATCTTCTTCGGATAATTCGTCCAAGCCAAGGATAGCTATAATGTCTTGAAGTTCTTTGTAACGTTGTAAAGTTTGTTTAACTCGTTGCGCAGTCTCATAATGTTCTTCACCAACGATTCGAGGTTGGAGCATAGTTGAGGTTGAATCTAAAGGATCTACTGCTGGATAGATACCTTTGGCGGCTAATCCTCTTGATAGTACAGTAGTAGCATCTAAATGTGCAAATGTCGTAGCAGGAGCAGGGTCAGTTAAATCGTCGGCAGGTACATAAACTGCTTGAATAGAAGTTATGGACCCTTCTTTGGTAGAAGTGATTCTTTCTTGTAAAGAACCCATTTCAGTACTAAGAGTGGGTTGATAACCCACAGCAGAGGGCATTCGACCCAATAAGGCAGATACTTCAGATCCTGCTTGAACGAAGCGGAAGATATTGTCGATAAATAGAAGTACATCTTGCTCATTGACATCTCGAAAATATTCCGCCATAGTTAGGGCAGTTAAACCAACTCTCATACGAGCTCCGGGTGGTTCATTCATTTGACCATATACTAAAGCTACTTTGGATTCTGCAATATTTTGTTCATTAATTACTCCAGATTCTTTCATTTCCATATAAAGATCATTTCCCTCGCGAGTACGCTCACCTACTCCGCCAAATACAGATACACCTCCATGAGCTTTGGCAATGTTATTGATCAATTCCATAATAAGTACTGTTTTACCCACTCCAGCTCCACCGAAAAGTCCTATTTTTCCTCCACGACGATAAGGAGCTAAAAGATCTACTACTTTTATTCCTGTTTCAAAAATAGATAATTTTGTATCTAATTGTATAAAGGTAGGCGCAGATCTATGAATGGGAGATGTTGTACGAGTATCTACAGGACCTAAATTATCAATCGGCTCTCCAAGCACGTTGAAAATTCGTCCTAGAGTTGCTCCGCCTACTGGAACACTTAGGGGAGTTCCTGTGTCAATAACTTGCATTCCTCTCATTAGACCATCTGTAGCACTCATAGCTACAGCCCTAACTCGATTATTTCCTAATAATTGTTGTACTTCACAAGTCACATTAATTTGTTGACCAACAGTATCTCGACCCTTAACTACCAGAGCATTGTAAATATTAGGCATCTTCCCCGGGGGAAAGGCTACATCTAGTACCGGACCAATTATTTGGTCAATATGTCCCAGATTTTTTTTTTCAATCGAAGAAACTTCAGGACCGGAAGTAGGAGGATTTATTCGCATATCAAAAGCCAATTTTTTTTTCCGAAAAAGTTTTTAAATCAAAAAGAAATGTTCGATAAGAAAGCAAGTTGATCGGTTAATTCAAAAAGAAATAAGAAATGGGAGTTAGTACTCCATTTTTTTGGTACTATTCCATCAATCCTCTTTAACTGTTTACTTACTTATTCAAATTCAATTATTGAATTCTTAAGCTTACTGCAGTTATTTTGAAAATTTCAATTGGATAAAATCTTTCGAAAGTCTTTTCTTTTTTTCTATCATTCTAGAAAATATCATCTATATTCTGTATGGAATTCGAACCTGTACCTTAATTTAGAATTCATTTTTTTTATCATTGGCTTTCGTATTTCCTCAGTAGACAATTTTTTAGACTTACCCTCTGTTTCCCTATTTTTTGACCTCTTTTTTTATTTTCCGGGGAGAAAGCTGCCTATTTTTACATCTAGGATTTACATAGACAACATATATCACTGTCAAGATTAAGAATAAATTATTATTATTATTTAGATTAGATCTTTCGATTTCAAAATTAAAAAATAAGATCAAATTGAAAAAAAAAAAAGATTGGGTTGCGCCATACATAGAAAAGAGTATACAATAATGATGTATTTGACAAATCAAATACCATCGTTTAATTTAATAATAACATAACGAACCTTTGGGATTAATTGATAATAGTAGTTGATTTTTGTAAAAGATTTCATTAACTCCTAAGTCATATCGAGTAGACCTTATTGTTTCAAGAATTCTTAATTCAAGAGTTGTAGGGAGGGATTTATGTCACCACAAACAGAGACTAAAGCAAGTGTTGGGTTCAAAGCTGGTGTTAAAGATTATAAATTGAATTATTATACTCCTGAGTATGAAACCAAAGATACTGATATCTTGGCAGCATTTCGAGTAACTCCTCAACCTGGAGTTCCACCTGAAGAAGCAGGTGCTGCGGTAGCCGCCGAATCTTCTACTGGTACATGGACAACTGTGTGGACCGATGGGCTTACCAGTCTTGATCGTTACAAAGGACGATGCTATCACATCGAACCTGTTGCTGGGGAAGAAAATCAATATATTGCTTACGTAGCTTATCCTTTAGACCTTTTTGAAGAAGGTTCTGTTACTAACATGTTTACTTCTATTGTCGGTAATGTATTTGGGTTCAAGGCACTGCGTGCTCTACGTCTGGAGGATTTGCGAATCCCAACCGCTTATATTAAAACTTTCCAAGGTCCGCCTCACGGCATCCAAGTTGAGAGAGATAAATTGAACAAGTATGGTCGTCCCCTATTAGGATGTACTATTAAACCTAAATTGGGGTTATCCGCTAAGAATTATGGTAGAGCTGTTTATGAATGTCTTCGTGGGGGACTTGATTTTACCAAAGATGATGAAAATGTGAATTCCCAACCATTTATGCGTTGGAGAGACCGTTTCTTATTTTGTGCTGAAGCGATTTTTAAATCACAGGCTGAAACAGGTGAAATCAAAGGGCATTACTTGAATGCAACTGCGGGTACATGCGAAGAAATGATGAAAAGAGCTGTATTTGCCAGAGAATTAGGCGTTCCTATCGTAATGCATGATTATTTAACAGGGGGATTCACTGCAAATACTAGCTTGGCTCATTATTGCCGAGATAATGGTCTACTTCTTCATATACATCGTGCAATGCATGCAGTTATCGACAGACAAAAGAATCATGGTATGCACTTTCGTGTATTAGCTAAAGCATTACGTTTGTCTGGTGGAGATCATGTTCACTCCGGTACCGTAGTAGGTAAACTTGAAGGGGAAAGAGATATCACTTTAGGTTTTGTTGACTTACTGCGTGATGATTTTGTTGAAAAAGATCGAAGTCGTGGTATTTATTTCACTCAGGATTGGGTTTCTCTACCAGGTGTTCTGCCTGTTGCTTCGGGAGGTATTCACGTTTGGCATATGCCTGCTCTGACCGAAATCTTTGGAGATGATTCCGTACTTCAATTTGGCGGAGGAACTTTAGGACACCCTTGGGGAAATGCACCAGGTGCTGTAGCTAATCGAGTAGCTCTTGAAGCCTGTGTGAAGGCTCGAAATGAAGGACGTGATCTTGCTCGTGAAGGTAATGAAATTATCCGTGAGGCTAGCAAATGGAGTCCTGAATTAGCTGCTGCTTGCGAAGTATGGAAGGAGATCAAATTTGAATTCGAAGCAATGGATACTATTTGAATTCGAAGCAATGGATACTTTGGATTAATTGCAATTAAACTCGGCACAATCTTTTCCTAAAAGAAGGATTGAGCCGAATACAAAGATACTTAATTATTAAACAGATTTCTATCTTTCGTATTGGAATAGAAGCATAGTAAGTAGACGATATTTTACGAAAAAAGTGATTACAATTTATAAGGGAAACTGGCTATTGCCTTTTTCGATGTGAATTTCACATAATAGGGAAGTTGTTCCATTTCTATATGAAATTTGTATTTTCCTATTGATTTCTATATTTCTATAATTTTATACGTTTTTTTAGTTTAGAATATCATTTTAGAATAAAAAAAGATATATATATATTTAAATAATTTTTCTTATAAGTAATTCTAACATAATACTAATAATCGAATTAATAAGATTGAAAATCTTATTAATTCGATTGTATTTATTCGATTGTATTTTTTTTTCAATACTAATATTGACAACACTGTATCAAATAAATATAATCCGATCGTGAATAAATTGATCACCTTACTTACGTTAAATAGGCGTTATTACTTCATCAAATGGTAGGTTCATTGGTTTTCTTTCTGCGAGACAAACAAGAAAAACTTTGTTAATGAATAAGTAAGTGAATTGAAAGGTAAACACGAATATATATACGAAAATATTAGATCTATATATACCAATATATATATAGTCTTATATATATAATAATAATGGATAACTCTAACATAGTATTTCAAGAACATAGTATTTAAATAGGTGGTATATCTTTTTTTAGTTTTTTAGACAATTCAATTTTGTAATTTTATTTTTTTGATTGCGATTGGGTATAAATATCCACCTTATTTTTTAAATTGTAATGGGGTTGCTAACTCAATGGTAGAGTACTCGGCTTTTAAGAGCGACTCTATTTTTTACGCATTTCTATGAAGCAATGGGTTCGTCGATACTATCGGTAGAGCTTGTAAAACCACGACTGATCCAGAAAGGAATGACTGGAAAAAGTAGCATGTCGTATCAATGAAGAATTCTAAAAATATTTCATTCTTTTAGGATCCAGCTCAAATTTTTGTTTGAATTTTTGGCTCGTAACAAAAAAAATTCCGTTGGGTTTGATTAATAAAGGGATAGAACTTGGTGGTTCTAATTCTAATAGGGAAACAAAAAGCATCGAGCTTTCATTTATTTTTTATTTGGATCATTACCCCATCTAATTGTACGTTAAAAATAGGTTAGTGCTTGATGTGGGAAAAGCTTTTCTGGTGAATGGTTTATTTTTGTTATGAGTCCTAACTATATAGCTATTTTCCATTATCTTTTGGTATTTTGGGGTAGCGATAAATGTGTAAAAGAAAGAGTATATTGATAAAGATATTTTTTCCAAAATCAAAAGAGCGATTAGGTAAAAAAAAAATAAAGGATTCTTAATTAGCTCGTTATCCTAGAACAAAAATTAGGCAAAAAATCGATTAGAGAGAGTCCGTTAATGGGTTTTACTTCTCTAGGTATATATTTATACCTATAATTTTCTGTTTTGACCATATCGCACTATGTATCATTTGATAATCCAATGAATCTCTGATTCTTTGTTTGACCAAATAGACTTTTTTTTTTTTAATGGAGCAATATCAAGCATATTTAGAACTCCGTAGATCTCGATACCAGGACATCCTATACCCACTTTTTTTTCGGGAATCTATTTATGGACTAGCTTATGCTCATGAGTCCTTTTTTATAGAAAATGTCGATTATAACAATAAATTTAGTTTACTAATTGTAAAACGTTTAAGTACTCGAATGTATCAACAGACTCATTTCATTCTTTTTGTTAATGATTCTAAAAAAAATACTTTTGTGGGTTATAATTATCATTTTTTTTCTCAAATAATATTAGAAGGTTTTGGTATCGTCGTGGAGATTCTATTTTCTCTACAATTATTTAGCTCTTCCTTAAGGGGATTAGAAATCGTAAAATCTTATAAAAATTTTCAATCAATTCATTCGATCTTTCCCTTTTTCGAAGATCAACTGATATATTTAAATCATAAGTCAGATATACGAATACCCTATCCTATCCATCTGGAAATCTTGGTTCAAATCCTGCGATATTCGATAAAAGATGTCTCTTTCTTTCATTTAATAAGGTTGTTTTTTTATTACTATTATAATTGGAATAGTCTTTTTCCTCCAAAAAAATGGATTTTTACTTTTTTTTCAAAAAGGAATCGAAGAATTTTCTTGTTCCTATATAATTTATATGTATGGGAATATGAATCTATCTTTCTTTTTCTACGTAACAAATCCTCTCAGTTACAGTTAAAACATTTTCGCGTTTTTTTTGAGCGAATTTTTTTCTATGAAAAAATAAAACATCTTGTAGAAGTATCTACTAAGAATTGTTCATATACTTTCTTCTTCTTTAAGGATACTTTCATCCATTATGTTAGATATCAAGGAAAATCAATTCTGGTTTTAAAGAATACTCCTTTTTTGATAAATAAATGGAAATACTATTTTATATATTTATGGCAATGTCATTTTGATATTTGGGCTGGACTAGAAACGATCTATATAAACGAATTATCTCAGTATTCATTTCACTTTTTAGGCTATTTTTTAAGTATTCCACTAAATCTTTCAGTAGTACGAAGTCAAATGTTGCAAAATTCATTTCTTATTAAAATTGTTATAAAAAAACTTGATACAATAGTTCCCATTATTCCTCTAATGAGATCATTGGCTAAAACAAAATTTTGTAATGTAATGGGTCATCCTATTAGTAAGCCGGTTTGGGCCAATTTATCTGATTTTGATATTATTGACCGGTTTTTGCGCATATGCAGAAATTTTTCTCATTATTACAATGGATCTGCAAAAAAAAAGAGTTTCTATCAAATAAAATATATACTTCGGTTTTCTTGTATAAAAACTTTGGCTCGTAAGCATAAAAGTACTGTGCGCATTTATTTGAAAAAATTAAGTTCAGAAAAATTATTGCAAGAATTTTTTACAGAAGAAGATCTTTTTTCTTTGATTTTTCCAAGAACTTCTTTTACTTTGCGTAGGTTTTATAGAGGTCGTATTTGGTATTTGGATATTCTTTTAAGAAACGATTTCGTCAATTATTTATAATTGAAAATAGGTTATGTTATTTTTTAAATCGGTGTAAATTGATAAAACGAACTTCCTTCTTTTTATTCAATGAGGATAAAAAAATCATTTTTTTTAGTCTTCTATATCTATATATAGGATTTTGAAATGCTCATGTAGTCAGAGTCAAGATTCGGGGTTAATGAATTAAATATTATATTTCACTTTCTTAGAGTCTTTTGCTAGGCAAGTAATTAAGGTTTAGATGTATACATAGGGAAAGCCGTGTGCAATGAAAACTGCAAACACGGCTTGGGGAGGGATTTTTTCTTGTTTTATTCTATTGTTGAATTTTATTCAAGAATAAATTATCTACTTCATCCGACTAGTTCCGGGTTCAAGTCCCGGGCAACTCATTTTTGTAGATCGATGTTGTATTATATCTATATTTCTATTCTCTATTTCTATAAATAGAATGATATATAGAAAATAAACTTTTTTTGATGAATCAATGAAATGGGATAAACAAGGTAAATTCGGATAAACCGAAATGAATAAGAACATACTAATGAATAAGAACATACTATGGATATTAGTATTGGTTGACACTGGTATATAAGTCATGTTATACTGTTGAATAACAAGTCCTCAAATTCTCGCATTATAGAGAATTTTTGTGCTTGGGAGTCCCTAATGATTAAATGAACCAAGATTTTACCATGACTGCAATTTTAGAGAGACGCGAGAGCGAAAGCCTATGGGGTCGCTTCTGTAATTGGATAACCAGCACCGAAAATCGTCTTTACATTGGATGGTTTGGTGTTTTGATGATTCCTACTTTATTGACTGCAACTTCTGTATTTATTATCGCTTTTATCGCTGCCCCTCCAGTAGATATTGATGGTATTCGTGAGCCTGTTTCTGGATCTCTACTTTATGGAAACAATATCATTTCTGGTGCGATTATTCCTACTTCTGCGGCTATAGGTTTGCATTTTTATCCGATCTGGGAAGCAGCTTCTGTTGATGAGTGGTTATACAACGGCGGTCCTTATGAACTAATTGTTCTACACTTCTTACTTGGTGTAGCTTGCTACATGGGTCGTGAGTGGGAACTTAGTTTTCGTCTGGGTATGCGTCCTTGGATTGCTGTTGCATATTCAGCTCCTGTTGCAGCCGCTACTGCTGTTTTCTTGATCTATCCTATTGGTCAAGGAAGCTTTTCGGATGGTATGCCTCTAGGAATTTCAGGTACTTTCAATTTTATGATTGTATTTCAGGCTGAGCATAATATTCTTATGCATCCATTTCACATGTTAGGTGTAGCTGGTGTATTCGGCGGCTCCCTATTCAGTGCTATGCATGGTTCCTTGGTAACTTCTAGTTTGATCAGGGAAACCACAGAAAATGAATCCGCTAATGAAGGTTACAGATTTGGTCAAGAGGAAGAAACTTATAATATTGTAGCTGCTCATGGTTATTTTGGCCGATTAATCTTCCAATATGCAAGTTTCAACAATTCTCGTTCTTTACATTTCTTCCTAGCTGCTTGGCCTGTAGTAGGTATTTGGTTTACCGCTTTAGGTATCAGCACTATGGCTTTCAACTTAAATGGTTTTAATTTCAACCAATCCGTAGTTGATAGTCAAGGTCGTGTAATAAATACCTGGGCTGATATTATTAACCGAGCTAACCTTGGTATGGAAGTAATGCATGAACGTAATGCTCATAATTTCCCTCTAGATCTAGCTGCGATGGAAGCTCCATCTGTTAATGGATAAAATTTTGATCTTAATTTAAAGTAGACGAGTTTTTGTTTAAAAATAAAGGAGCAATATCAACTTTGTTAATATTGCTCCTTTATATTGGATATTGGATTAGTAATCTTTTTTTTAGATTTCTATAGATTATATACATACGTTTTTGATTGATTTAATGATTCCTTATCTTTTTTTTTTTCCTTTGTTAGAAAAAAAAGGATAATGAAAAGGTAGAATTTGAGATATAGATCATTTTTACTATAAGGGCGGATGTAGCCAAGTGGATCAAGGCAGTGGATTGTGAATCCACCATGCGCGGGTTCAATTCCCGTCGTTCGCCCATATCTATATATAGATAGATATAGATATTGTTTAGGTTTTCAAGTATAAATCTGAAATAAAGAAAAATGGCTACTTCTAAAACTTATAAGTACGAATTCTTCAAAATAATAATTATTACAAAAGATATATTTTTGAGATAAAATAGATACATTTATCTATTTCACAAAAAAAGAATATATCCATATCGTGGTTTCCTCTTATAATACCTCAGGTGCTAATGAAACTATTTTAGTGAAATTTAACTGTCTCAATTCCCGGGCGATTGCGCAAAAGATTCGAGTTCCTTTTGGATTTCCTTCTTGATCAATTATAACTGCAGCATTATCATCATACTGAATTATTATACCGTTGCTACGTTTTAGTTGTTTACAAGTACGTACAATTACAGCTCTGATCACTTCAGATTTTTCTAAGTTCGTATTTGGTACTGCTTGTTTGATTACAGCAACAACAATGTCGCCAATATAAGCATATCGTCGATTACTAGCTCCTAGGATTCGAATACACATCAGTTCACGTGCTCCGCTGTTATCCGCTACATTCAAATGAGTTTGAGGTTGAATCATATCATTTTTTTATTATTTCAATCTAAAAAAGGAAGTAAAAATATTTTGTGTTCAAAAAAAAAGGAACCTATTATTGCCTTTTTTCTTTTCATTCTAAAGACCTATTTTCTTTGGTTCTCTTTTATTATCCTGAAATAATGAATTGAGTTCGTATCGGCATTTTGGATGATGCTATTGAAATAGCCTTTCTTGCTATATTTTCTGGTACTCCACCCATTTCATAAAGTATTTTCCCAGGTTTAACAACAGCTACCCAATATTCGGGAAATCCTTTTCCTGAACCCATACGTGTTTCAGTAGGTCTTACTGTAACCGGTTTGTCTGGAAAAATACGTACCCATATTTGTCCACCTCGGCGAACATTTCTTGACATTGCCCGCCGTCCCGCTTCTATTTGTCTAGATGTTATCCAAGCTGGCTCAAGTGCCTGAAGAGCATATCTTCCGAAGCAAATATTATTACCTCGATAGGATATTCCCTTCATTCTTCCTCTATGTTGTTTACGAAATCTGGTTCTTTGGGGGTTATAATTGATGGTTGTTTTTCAATTCCATCTTTATTACAGAACCGTACATGAGATTTTCACCTCATACGGCTCCTCGCGAATGAAGTAATTCAAATATCTATATCTATATGGATATAGATTCTATCTAATCGATAAAATAATAGAAATAGTCATATGTTTAGTAAATAACGAAATCTCGGTATTTTTTGAGATTTCATACAATCTTCGAAATTTTTAGATCTTGTTTTCAATATCGATTCTTAGAATTGGCAAAAATATAAAAAAATTCAATAAAAGAAAAATTCTCGCGGGCGAATATTTACTCTTTTATTCTCAAATTCAGATGTAATGAAATTCAGATGTTAATGTAGGGTACAACTCCTAAAAAATGGATTGTTTTTAGGTTTCTTCCGCCATCCCACCTAAGAAATCATTAAGATTTGTTTTCTTTAAGATTTTTTTAATAAAATCTTAAGTCTTAAGTATTTGCAGGTTTCGTCGTTCCCATCGCCTCTCGATTAATGGTTAGGTTTTAATTCGACAATGGAGCCTTTCTCATAGCTAAAAATTAATAAAATTTTTTTAGAATAGAATATTCATTTCTTTTTTCGTGAATCAATATTATCAGTTTTTCTTGATTCAGAGCTCTTAATTTATTGACATTAAAAATAAAAAAAAAATATATATATTATTCTTTTTTATTTTTAAGGATGCTTTAATACACTATCTTTTCTGAGATGACCCATAGACCTTTACATATTCGAATTCTATATCATTGATATATTTTAATCTCTTTCTTTCACCTTTTCTTTTATCTATATATTTTTATTGCTTTACAACTAAATAATCTTTTTTTTCTTTTATCTTTCACAATTTTTCAGTTGCTATATTCTTTTTTTATTAAATTTTTTTTCTTTTGACTAATTCTTTAGATCTAGATAATCCGAAGTGATGTGTTGGTTATTAGTTCTTTTTAAATGAATTGATACTATTAACCGGTTTCTTTTTTTTTTTTAATCATTCTAAAAAACTAACGAGTCACACACTAAGCATGGCAATCCTCTATAAAATGATTAATTTCTTTTTTTAGTCGATTCAATCTTATAAAATAGATAAATTTTTGAGAATCAAAATCGAGTAATTTTTTCTTTTTTGTTTTATATAAAATCAAAATAGGACATTGAATTATTGAATAGAAAGAAGGACATATTTTTCTTTATTTCGAAAATATCCAAACTTTTATCCCTAAAACTCCATAAATAGTTCGAACTGTATAACAACAATATTCAATTTTAGCTCGAATGGTTTGGAGAGGAACCCTACCTTCTCTGATCCATTCGACACGTGCAATTTCTTTTCCATCAATACGTCCTGCAATCTGTACTTGAACTCCTTTTGTACCTGCTTGTTCAGTTAATTCAATAGCTTTTTTCATTGCTTTACGAAATGAAACTCTATTCTTTAATTGTCCAGCTATAAATTCTGCAAGAATATTAGGGTGTTTATAAGCATTTGTAACTTTTACAATAGCAATGTTTAGTTTTCTATTCACACAATTCAGTTTTTTGTGCATATTCGTCTGTAATTCTTCGATTTTTTGAGGCTTACCCTCTATTAATAACTTTGGAAATCCCATATATATTATGACTTGAATCAGATCGATTCTTTTTTGAATCTTTATCTCTCCAATTCCCTCGACACCCGAGGATATTCTTCTATTTTTTTGTATAAAATTTTTTATCCAATCTCGTATTTTTTTATCTTCTTGTATATTCTCAGAATATTTTGTTGGTTGTGCAAACCAAATAGAATCATGACTTTGAGTTGTACCAAGTCTGAAACCAAGCGGATTTATTTTTTGTCCCATAATTCCCCACTACTGTACATAAAATTACATAAAATGATATTTCTTATTTGTGTATTTTTTATCTATAGATAGATCTTTATAACTCATTATAGCTCATTGACTAAGTTCGTTGAAATTTCTATTGTGACTATCATCGACTATTGTAAAATAAACAATTCAAAAAATCGAATAAAAGAAGATATTCAACTAAAGCAAATAGAAAATTCAAATAGAAATTCAAGTATCATAATGTTTTATTTATGTACAAATCACATCAATTACTATTTGTACTGTGTGTTGTAAATAAAATAGACATGAACCTTTTTTTTTGATTTGACCAAAAGACAAGGCTTCTGTATAGAGGTTCTTCTTTATCATAAGAGTCTATTTTGACAAATCAATAAAATATTGAATTGATTGAATTCTTCATTAAAAAAGAATTTTATTATTATTATGAATTATTGAATTCATTTAATGAATTCTAAAAGAAATGAGTTGAACTTCATTTTACTAAGAATTCAATTTTGTAATATTTCTTTATGCATTACTATTTAAAAATGGATGTTCAAATTAACGTTAACGACGAGATCTATTATCATTTTTCGCATGTCCTCGGAAGTTTAGAGTAGGTGAAAATTCTCCTAATTTATGGCCTACCATACGATCTGTTATATAAATAGGTAAATGTTCTTTTCCATTATGGATAGCAATGGTATGGCCAATCATTGTAGGTATAATGGTAGATGCTCTGGACCAAGTTAATATTATATCTTTTTCCGCTTTTGTGTTAAGCTTCTTTATTTTTCTTAATAAATGATTCGCTACAAAAGGATTTTTTTTTAGTGAACGCGTCACAGTTAATTACTCCTTTTTCTTGTAAAGACGAAGAAACAATTTCTATTTTCTCTACTATTTAGTACGACGACGAAGAATCAAATTATCACTATATTTCTTCCTTTTTCTACTTCTTCTTCCAAGTGCAGGAAAACCCCAAGGAGTTGCGGGTTTTTTTCTACCAATGGGGGCCCTCCCTTCACCACCCCCATGCGGATGGTCTACAGGGTTCATAACTACTCCTCTTACTATAGGACGTTTACCTAGCCAACA
>NW_028197097.1:0-2500 GCF_037176805.1 Vigna unguiculata | reverse complement strand
AAAAATCCCTATTTGACAAGGCTTCTTCCTATACCTATGAATTCCATTGGACCCAAAAATGATACATTGGAAGAATCATCTGAGTCTTCCAATATCAATAGGTTGATTGTTCCGCTCCTGTATCTTCCAAAAGGAAAAAAGATCTCTGAGAGTTCTTTCCTGGATCCGAAAGAGAGTACTCGGGTTCTCCCAATAACTAAAAAGTATATCATGCCTGAATTTAACTGGGATTCGCGGTGGTGGAGGAACTGGATAGGAAAAAAGAGCGATTCTAGTTGTAAGATATCTAATGAAACCATCGCTGGAATTGAGATCTCATTCAAAGAGAAAGATATCAAATATCTGGAGTTCCTTTTTGTATATTATATGGATGATCCGATCCGTAAGGACCATGATTGGGAATTTTTTGATCGTCTTTCCCCGAGAAAGAGGCGAAACATAATCAACTTGAATTCGGGACAGCTATTCGAAATCTTAGTGAAAGACTGGATTTATTATCTCATGTTTGCTTTTCGTGAAAAAATACCAAAGGAAGTGGAGGGTTTCTTCAAACAACAAGGGACTGGGTCAATTATTCAATCAAATGATATTGAGCATGTTTCGCATCTCTTCTTGAGAAACAAGCGGGCTATTTCTTTGCAAAATTGTGCTCAATTTCATATGTGGCAATTCCGTCAAGATCTCTTCGTTAGTTGGGGGAAGAGTCCGCACGAATCGGATTTTTTGAGGAACATGTCACGAGAGAATTGGATTTGGTTAGACAATGTGTGGTTGGGAAACAAGGATCGGTTTTTTAGCAAGGTACGGAATGTATCATCAAATCTTCAATATGATTCCACGAGATCTAGTTTCATTCAAGTAACGGATTCTAGCCAATTGAAAGGATCTTCTGATCAATCCAAGGATTCTTTCGATTCCATTAGGAATGAGGATTCGAAATATCACACATTGATCAATCAAAGAGAGATTCAACAACTAAAAGAAAGATCGATTCTTTGTTGGGATCCTTCCTTTCTTCAAACGGAACGAACAGAGATAGAATCAGAGCGATTCCTTAAAATCCTTTCTGGATATTCCTCAATGTGCCGACTATTCATGGAACGTGAGAAGCAGATGAATAATCATCTGCTTCCGGAAGAAATCGAAGAATTTTTTGGGAATCCTGCAAGAGCCACTCGTTCTTTTTTCTCTGACAGATGGTCAGAACTTCATCTGGGTTCGAATCCTACTGATAGGTCTACTAGAGATCAGAAATTGTTGAAAAAAGAACAAAAGAAACATCTTGCTTTTTCCAGGCGATCGGAAAAGAAAGAAATAGTGAATTTATTCAAGATAATTATGTACTTACAAAATACCGTCTCAATTCATCCTATTTCATCCTATCGAGGATGTGATATGGTTCCAAAGGGTGAACTGGACAGTTCCAATAAGATTTCATTCTTGAACAAAAATCCATTTTGGGGTTTATTTCATCTATTCCATGACCGGAACAGGGGGAGATACACGTTACACCACGATTTTGAATCAGAAGATATATTTCAAGAAATGGCAGATCTATTCACTCTATCAATAACCGAGCCGGATCTGGTGTATCATAAGGAATTTGATTTTTCTATGGATTCCTCCGGATTGGATCAAAAACATTTCTTGAATGAGTTATTGAACTCCAGGGATGAATCGAAAAAGCACTCTTTATTGGTTCTACCTCCTCTTTTTTATGAAGAGAATGAATCTTTTTATCGAAGGATCATAAAAAAATGGGTCCAGACCTCTTGCGGAAATAATGTGGAAGATCCAAAACCTAAAATAGTTGTATTTGCTAGCAACAACATAATGGAGGCAGTCAATCAATATAGATTGATCCGAAATCTGATTCAAATCCAATATAGCACCCATGGTTACATAAGAAATGTATTGAATCGATTCAATTGCAACTTCGAATATGGAATTCAAAGGTATCAAATAGGAAATGATACTCTGAATCATCGAACTAGAATGAAATACACGATCAACCAACATTTATCAAATTTGAAAAAGAGTCAGAAGAAGTGGTTCGATCCTCTTATTTTGATTTCTCGAACGGAGAGATCTATGAATTGGGATCCTAATGTATATAGATACAAATGGTCCAATGGGAGCAAGAATTTCCAGGAACATTTGGACTATTTCATTTCTGAGCAGAATAGCCGTTTTCAAGTAGTGTTCGATCGATTACATATTAATCAATATTCGATTGATTGGTCTGAGGTTATCGACAAAAAAGATTTGTCTAAGTCACTTTGTTTATTTTTGTCCAAGTTACTTCTTTTTTTGCCCAAGTTTCTTCTCTTTTTGTCTAACTCACTTCCTTCTTTTTTATTTGTGAGTTTTGGGGGTATCCCCATTCATAGGTCCGAGATCCACATCTATGAATTGAAAGGTCCGAATGATCCACTCTGTAATCAGTTATTAGAATCAATAGGTCTTCAAATCTTTCATTTGAAAAAAAGGAAACCCTTAT
>NW_028197096.1:27500-49821 GCF_037176805.1 Vigna unguiculata | reverse complement strand
AGGTAAGGTTGCTTTCTATGTAGGTAGGAGAGCCTAATCTCTGTACTAGCGCTATCTATCAGGGAAGAAGGGACGACCCTCTAGGAGAACGTAATCTTAACCCAGAAATTCAGTCTTACTCAAGCTAAGTAGCTGAACCAAAAAGAAGACCGAGAGTTATATTTGTGGAAAGGATCCACTCCCTTCAAAAAAGGAAGGGCAATCCAACTATTCCTTTATTTAAGGTAGGTTTCGGGGGAAAGACACCATGTCCAGATATGCATTCGCGTAGACGCACCCTCAGAGCAGAGGAAAAGGCCGACTTGACTATAGAAGAAAAAAGGGCAACTGCCCGGACAGAAGATATACATGGAAGGAATAAGAGTCTGTAGCTGAAGAGAAACCCCGAGTACGATGCTGAAGTGTTCATCGATGGGTTGGGGAAGCAGGCTATTCGTTGGTGCTTAGCTTTCCCTCTAAAAGAGAAGGCTATGGGTCCTTCTGCTATCGAGTGAGGGTAGAGGTCTCTATCCTCAGGTCCTCCTTTCAAGGGCTATGGCTCCGCTCCAACGGATAGATTTAGATAAAAGAAATATTGGGTCTCCTCCTTTAGACATGAGAAGGAGGCTTTTACCTATACCTATACTCTTTCTTATTACGGTCAGAGGGCCTCTCTTTAAGCATCTTTAGAAGAGTGTGAGTTCTAAGGTTCCAAGGCCAGAGGCGAGTACCGATCCTAACCTAAATATAGCTATGGGGGTATTGACTTGAATAGCTTTCCATTCCCTAGCTTATTATTAGAAGAGTTCCCTTTCGTTAAGGCGAGGGTGCCTTTCCCTTGCTTTAAGATAGTTTCGGTGATCATATACTACATTATTACTTTTGCTAATTGATTAGAGAAGAGGGCCCGGGGAGTCCGCCTTCATGGGAGTTTTAGTTTGACTTCCTCTCCCCGAAATCGCCAGAAGGAGGTATTCTGTCTATAGAAAGAAGGCTTGCGGACATTCAGATAAAGCCCTTTGACGGAGTTATCATTAAGACAAGAAGGGCCTATCGATGGACTGATTGTATTTACAAAATATTAGTCTTTCAAGAAAAGCTACCTAGACAATGAATTAGCCTACGCCCTTATACTATGGAGCTCCCTTCTCCTGCTTTCTTTTATTTGTTGGCACGGAACTTGAGATGTTAAGAGATTGAATCTTTCTCTAATTCTAGTCTACGCGAAAGAGAACATAGAAAGGAACTTAAAGTCAAGGGATTGGGCCTATCCTATCTAATTAGTGAGTATTTGTAGAGCCTTTTGCCGCGCTTCTTTATGTTTATCTTTAGGGGACGTCTTTTTCTTTGGTTTTGAATCCGGAGAAAATTCAAAACACGTACATGAAGTGGATTGAGAGATGAGTCTAAGGTTCAAAGAAAGGCTTTAGCGCCTAAGATCAAATCCCTCCTAATCACTATAACCACATTTTACCGAGGGGAATTGAAATCCTCATTCTAATTTTTATTTTTTCTATCTATGGTTAGTGCTTTCTTATCCGAAGGGGAAAGCCCCGGCCTACAGCACCGCTATGATAAATCCCAACCCAGAGAAGATAAAGGAATTTAACCTCTGATAGCCCTTTCATTTAATTAAATGGAAATAGGGCGGCTAAAAATAGCTAGTATGAAAGAACTGACTTTCTTCTTGAAAAAGGAAATATGATTCCATAGTAAAGGCTGAGACAAATTCTGTGTTTACTTCGCGATAGCCTTAACTTGACATTATCAAGCCATACTATCTACCAAAATGGATTTTAAACTGACATTCTTTCTATCCTATATATCGGAGATATAAGGGTTGCACTTCCGCTTATGGTAACCAAACAAACTCTTTCCCGGCAAGAAGATCCAACATTTCCTTCGGGCAAGTTCAGCTATAGTTGGGAAGGGAACGACTTTATGGGGATGCCCGTCTTGAACTTATAATTGATGTATGATAGAGCCTCCAGCATATAGGCCTATCTCACTTGGATTCTTCTCACGAATTGGATTTGAACCAATATCTCCGGGCGACTTTCCTTTAGTCGATCGTGAGTGGGTCTGTCGTCCTCCTCATTATAGTCCTCCTAAAATCAATAGCATTTCGTCGGAAACATCCTGTCTTTTTACCTGAGTAGTCCTATGCATAGTAAGTACTATAGCCCCTATCATGGCAACTAATAAAATTAGACTAGGAACCAAAAACCAGACGAAATAGTAGGTATAAAGTAAATTGCCCAATGTTTCCAAATTAGTCCAACTTCGTACCTTTCCGGCATAAACCGTATATATAAGAGAGGTCGTATTTATTTGGGTTGGTAGTAATGGAATGGTTTCATTATCTAAAATGAAGAACATTTCCCACCAAAGGATCAGTCCAATAATACCACTCACTGGTAAATAGCGCAATACTTCTTCGTGAATCTCCGCTATTTGAATATGGAACATCATAACAACGAATAGGAATGATACGGCTATAGCTCCTATATGAACTACTGGGAAGATCATAGCGGAGAAGTCGAGACCTAACAAAAGAAGTAAACCTGAAGTGTCGCGAAAGACTGGGATGGGAAACAAAACGGAATGTACCGGATTTTTAGCACGTGCAACCATCAAACCAGAGACCAAAGCAGGGCTCGACAAAACAGAAAGTATCATGGCATTGAGAATAAAATCTTCCCTCCATACAGACTGAACCCCGTCAAGCCTGTAGGACTAGTGTTTTGACTATATAGAGATGTGGTTGGTTGTTGACCAACAGAAAGAAAGCATGGCGGCATAAACCGTATATCTCGGAGAGGCCCCCTCAGAGGAGCGTAGAAGGAGGAGAGTAGGCTGGGGTTGCTCCTTATGTGTCAAATCCAGTCAGCAATCTCGGAGTTGGAATAGCTTTCTATCTCCAAATCCATGACCATGATAGCGTAGGCAAATCTATTATAAGTAGTATCCGTGGGGGTGGTGGAAGCCACATAAAGCTTTCATGGACACAGGAGAGAGGTTAACCCTCATATCCTTGACCAGAAATTGTTTGGCAAACTCTACAGCACCAGTTGAGGATATCAAAGACTTGTGTGTGGATATCTTAACACCAAGCCGTTGTAAGCCTAGCCGGTACTGTTCCGCCACAAGTGGATCGGTGATGAGAACATCATCACCTAATATAGCATACCTGTCGAACAGGATCCCAGGTCTAACCTGTTCCGCAGCCCACCACACCAAAACATGATGGGTGAACGCGAACAAAGGCCAATAACCATAATAGCCTAACGGTTGACCGGTCACAAAGGACACTTGAGACAGAGCCCTCTTAACGAAGGGTACCTCAAATACATTCGTCCCTAATGTTGTATTCACAACACTTGAAGCAAATGACCTGTCAAACAATAGCGCAAGCCTTTCAAACAGAAACACAAGAGGCCACCCATCGGTAGCACTCTTGAGGTCATAGCTTAAACATGTTTGACTAGGAACTAAACGAATGAGAGGTGCTGTTTGATCATCCATTGGGATGCGGCGGAGGACCTCCGCAAACCAATGGTGGATGGGTTTCAGCAACCTCTCACATAGTTTCCTATTGCGAATATACGACGCTTGCCAGCACCCTCACACGTGCAACCTAGTTTGCCTGGGGATCCCTATATCGTCGCAGGATGGTAGAAAGGGCCCTATACGGCGCTCAAACCAATCCAAATCCTCGGGTGTGAAGGTTTTATTCCTCACATCAAAGGCGTAACGAATACGGGGAGGCCACAAGCAGCCATGTGACCATTGGGTACCCTGTGAGTGCCCAACGACCAACAGCCATTGAAAAGCGCCCAACTCATGAGAAAACGATGTGAATGAAGAGCGAAAGTTCCGAATCTTACGATAAGGAAGTTTCCTTCTCTCAACCCACACCCTTTTCGTCAATGAGTGTGTCGGCAAGGCTTTCCAGGTTGGTTCAAACCGTAACCCTTGTTCAAGGGGTATACGTTTTATCCAGGGAGCATAGCGACTGATAAGTCGATGAAAGTTCTCCTTAATCGAACCAACCAGCCCCACCACCTCGTCAATATTATTGGGTGGGGATATTCTACTAGAAAACGTTGATTTATCAACCTTCTTTGCCAAAGTAATGATCTTTGACAGAGAGAATCTTTTTTAATAAAACTTCACCAGCATGTCCGCTTTCTCATCCTTCTTCAGAATAATACGCCTATGATGAGACGGAATGATCCGAGGGTAACCGGACCGAGTGAGAGAAACTGGTACCCGCATTGTCAGGATGAACGAATTCATCACCACCATAGGCCATCATCAAGGATGAAGCTGCTTGCTTAAAATAGAAAGCGCAGAACAACCACCCAGATTTCCGACCAAGGTGAACAATGCGAATAACAACAAGATGGATCCCCACACAGAGTTCCTTGTTCAGACCATCAAAGATCACTAAAGCACCTTTTGGTATGTATTGCCCCCTAATCAGATCCACCAGACGAGAAACTCCATTCCGCACTGCTGCTGAGTCGTCGGACTTATCCACCAAGGGATTCGTGGGATTTCTATGGATTGCGTTGGGGGAAATCTACCAAAGCTAGGCAGATAGATAGACTCCTTTCCCGCTGCTAAGGGAGAGTAAGAAATAAAATCAATCAAATGATTGTTTTTTAATTGAATCAGCGCCTCCTTTTCTTTTGGGTATGCAGGTACTACGAGTCCTCTCACTACCAACCAGCAGACATCATCTGGCTGGTCTTGCCGGTATCAACAACAAGAAAAAAACAACCAACCAAACCAAATGGAAACAGCAATTAACTATGGCTCTTGGCCCAGACAACGTCCTAGGCGTCGGGGAGATCGTAGCAACAAGGAACGCCTAGACGACGTTTTTATTCCTGGGCTGCAGTAAGCAGATCGAGAGGTCGTTCCGCCCCTTGTCCCCGAATATGGGTAATATGTTCTCAAAAATTCTTGCTCCAATCTGACCTAGCTGGCGAGCGATCCCAGTTCGCGGCAGAGAACAAGACAGCAAGCGAGCGTACCTTTGTTCGCTTCTTCTCCACCAAGCACGGAAGTTTAAGGATAACTGTAGGTCGGTGGCTACCTAAGGAAACTCCGATTCGATCCGCCCCCCAGCTGGGAGGCATCTACCTCATCCCGATCACAAGGAGAGGTTCACCATGATGGGGGTACTTGTTTTTTTTTTCCCTTCCGGAAAGAAATGCATAGGGGACCATCCTTTTGTTGTGTTGCGGCATGCTCCTAAGATTTACGGATTCGCAGGGGGCCTCAGGCCCTACTTAGTTGACTGACAATGACAAAGGCTTGCGAAACTAAGTAGGGCCTTTTGAATGAATTGAATCTTTAGTAGTCTATCAGTGGTGCAAAGCGGCTTTGTGCCCCTTTTCAGTAGGGGAGCTAAGGGTTAGACCTTCCTTAGAAAGTCAGCGAACAGCGGTTCTTGTAGGTATGGCCTTCCCCCTTGACTCTCCTAACGTCGAGCTAAGTGACTTCGTAACCTTTGCGTAGCGTAGTAGAATGAAGGCTACGCACTGACGCTCTCTTATCTATTAGCCTAAGCGTCTTCGCTAACTCGCTCGCCTACTATACTATACCCTACTATACAATACATAGGGTAGGCTAACCCATAGGTCCTTAGTAGCGTTGACAAAGAAGAACAGCCGGTTAAAAGACAGTGAATCTTTATAAATATATTTATAAAAGATTCTATAATAATGAAAAAGATATTTGATATAGGCCAGCTTGACAAGCTACCCTTCCTCTTGATCTTAGGTGCGAATAGAAAGATCTCTTTTTTAGTACTTCCACTTATCTATCGATCCCGGCCCGGAAAAGTGACCGACCAGGGCCCTCTTTTTGAATGAAAGAAAGGCTTTCTGAGCCCTAGCCCTGTAAGCCCACACCTGTGTAGAGTAGATCGTTCAACACCTGCGGCACAAACCCATTTTTGACCTATTGGTCCTAGTATCATAGGCGACCGAACGGCCGCCCCCTAATTACTAGACCAACCCGCTGTAATAATTCCATAAACACCTAACGAAGATATGGCAAACAAATAAAGTAGCCCTATGTTCGAATCTGACAATACCATACCATAATCAAAAGGTACAACGGCCCGAGCGACCAGACTTAACATAAATGTAGCCACTGGAGCCATTCTAAAAAGGGAGAAATTAGCACTACTTGGTGAAATAGGTTCTTTTAGAATCAATTTCAAACCATCTGCTAGAGGTTGTAACAATCCGAACGATCCCACTACATCAGGACCCTTTCGACGTTGCACAAAAGCCATTACTTTACGTTCAGCTAGCACTAAAAAGGCTACTCCTAGTAGAAGTGGTAGAATTATTCCAAGTATTTCAGCTGGAACAGCTATGTACGTTTTCGATTTTCTATTCACTCATGATCTGGCCTGGTCGACCCAATCATGATATTGAAGGATGGGACCTTTTCTCGAAAAACTTTTGTTTCACATTTTCGGAACTAGAAGACATAGTTGATTAGATCTAAAAAGTGAAAAATCTGTTCGCATAACCAAGCATTTTGGCCATGTAACATGACATCATAATAGTCATTTGTCAGAAAGCCCGGACTGTCAATCCGATCGTCGGAAATAACAGCCCGAACAAGGTCGGGCATCGTCCACTCCGGCGGTACTTGTCTATTTGACAGTAGAACTCAGTCTTCGCATTTATCGCAGATTTGATTAAATACCCGCTCTAACTCAGGTGGAGCGCTTTGCGCGTCCGACCTAGTTGAAGAAAGAGTGGAAGAGGTACTTGACAGACTATCAAAAGACATATTCCTAGTATCTGATAGCATAAATTGGACATCACTGGACGTTGGATTTCCAAAGAGTAAAAGTGGATTGTTATTCAACATAGGCTACTTTGGAAAATAGCTCTGCTCCCCTTCAAAAAAAGAAAGAGAGACTTGTTTGTTGTAAATCGCTGGTTGGTTTACCAACCAAGAAAGGGCAAGGGGAGCCCCGCAACAAATAGATGGGGGTAGGGGATCTTTATCATTCAGCGCAGTTGTCGCTTAAATGCAGAGAATTGGCCATTCAATCTTGTAAACTCATTGAGACCGCAATTGGAAAAAGAGAGACGAACGGAGAGGAATAACCAATCGATGAAATAACATGAAACCATTCTGTTTCAATAGAGGTACGAGAAACGGTTGGGGGCAATGAAGTAGGTGAAGTGGTTGGATTTTGCGAGCTGTTCCAACCACTGCCGGATGTGATTCCAAGAGCCAAACGAGAATGAATACCACACAGAAGAGTCAAGACCAGGCTCCCTGATGGAATGTTTAACCGATCCATTCCGGATCGACCGAATTGGTACGGAAGTTGTAACATGGGAAAACCACAGAAAACACAACTTATTTGAATAACCCGGTGACCTACCAATTGTAGAAGTAGGATCTTTGGCAAGCAATAAGCACTTAAATAATACAATTCGAGTGTACCATCTTCTTTCTCATTTCGAGGAAAAGGCGCGGGAGGGAAAGAAAACAACGAAGGGATCCGAATCGGACCTAAATGGGAATGACATGAAAAGTCTTTTTCAAAACCTAGTATTAAGGGCGTTACGACGATATACGAGAGGAATGAAGAAAAACTCGTGATTGGTGTGGAGGGGAAGATCTTTTTATTATATAGTTCAAGAAAGAGTCGTCTCATTTCCTTACATTAGCAATGGGAGATAAAAAAAAAGTCAATATCTGTTGTTTTTTTCACTTAAACTTAATAAGAGGTCCCCTCTTTTTTAAATTGAGTTCATTAACTTTCAATCGCATTTGGGCGTTCTTTCTCTCGAGAGCCCTCCACCGATCACAGTCGTGATCCATTTCTGCCCGTAGCCGAGCACGTTCGTTGTCACGAACCCGATCTATTTCTCGGGCTTGATCCAACCGGCTGTCGATCTCGTCAAGAACCGTCTTGAGGCGCTGGAACCTTTCTTGTCTGGCCTCCTTACCCTCGGTGGGGGATTCACTCAAGTGGCGAATCTCCCTAAACCATAAGTCGCCAATCTAGGCGTATGGTCTTTGTTCATTCCAAAGAAAGAAGGTAGTGTTCGGTAACTAACTGTTCGCCGGTTGGCTCGTTTCCTATCCCCTATCCAAAAAAGGTGGAAGGCGACCCCCTAGCCAAACACTTCTTTTCCCTTTTCCGTAACCTTCAACTAAGCTTCAAGACCGATTCTCCCCTGTACAAACTCCTCACTTGGATCTTCCTACCGCTGATGAGAGGCCATCCCCTCCCTACCACCATATATTCAATATGCCTTTTTTTTTTCAATCCTCCCTTCAACAGATCCGTAAGGGCAGATCTGGTAGCAAGAGATCCATTATCAGATTAAGTCAAGGGATTGCCTAGCTAGCGCATATCGAAGAGTTTGAGCAGTGGCCTTTGTTCACATCCTGATTGGGTTCCATCGAGGTATCTTCTTCTCCTCTTGTTGCGACAAATCGAGTTGCAGCACATGACGAGTGCCCATCTTTCCCGAAGCTCCACTTTCATAAACACCCATCGGTACAACAATTGATCACAACGGAAAGTAATTAAGCTTGATCCCGTTTTCCATCGAATCCTATTCTCAACCTCGAGTCAGGAGTTGTTGCCCCTAACTTCGTTAGCCTAGAAAGGCTTTGTTTGAAAGCTGTCTTTTCAAGAAGAAAGTAACACCGCTACTACTATTATAATATAATAGCTACCGATTCTCATCCGAGGAGAACGGAACTACCTTTAGAGTAGACCTCACTGCTGCGGTTACGCCTCCAACAGATGAAATCGCACCGTCGTCTTCCCAGCGTAGAGCAAAGCAAACAAGTCAGCCTGAGTTCCATAAGTCTCTTTAGTTAGTAGCAAAAAGGCTAATCGGTAATAAGCCTTCAGTCGACCATCGGGAGATACGCCTCCAGGCCAAACAGATAAGGGAAGCGAGAACATGATCTTCTTCCTTTGCCTTTGATATGATTACCTCTTAAGCGAGCGAGTACTCATATTATGCCTTCCTTTCAGTCCTCTGATCTTACCTTATACCCTCCATGCTATGCGGGGAAGCGAGGTAAGGGCTAGCTTCTAATCTCCGATGATGCCCAGCGAGTTACATACTTTCAGCGAGCATAAATAACCAGTACATAAGAGCAAACGAGCTACATAGTTATCGCGAGTATAAAAGGGATTAGCAGGTAAAATCTTTTTCCGCTTATTCCCGGGAGTAACGCAGGTTAGGGATTAGCCGTGACTCTTTATTACCTAACGTCGTCTTGCGCCATATGTACTGATCTTTGGTTGGCTCGTAAAGGCCATCAAGGGTCGACAGAGTTGAACCCTTGAGTAGATCGCAGGAGACTTGCTGTGAGACGAACGAGACCTTACTTGAGATATCGCACCTATCGCTCGGCTTAAGTTGGGAAGCGAATGGCTTCTTTTTGATCGCCTTAAAAAAATGGGTACAGCGGATAGATTGTATAAGCTTGACTTAGGAGATTCATTACCAATGATACCAATCAGTCTGATTTTGGATAAGGTGAAGCTTTTTGTTGGAGATGGAAATTGATATAGGCTGATATCAGATTTTCTTAACATTCCTATCTATGATGCGTAGGTTTGATGTTAGTATGCCTCCTATTGGTGAGCTCACAAGGGTGGGTCATATTCAACATAGTTTTGATGTCTTCGATCGTGAGTTTACTAAAAGGTTCCCTGGAATTGAAATTGATAGATTCGTGAATGAAGTCTTGATTTCGACTAGAGAGAATGATCAAGTTACATTCGATGTGGATGCTTTATATAAGCTATTGAATGATCTCCAACTGGTTGGAACGATCCATTCTATTGGTCCTGGCGATGATTGCCATATCATTTATAACCGGCGTGTGGTTATTGTGGACAATACTGGTAAGGTAGTAGTTCTATAAGAGTACGGTAATTGTAAAACCTTTCTACTTACCAGCTATTCCAGAATGGAATGAGCCCGTACCGTAATGAGTGAAGGCTGTTCTAAGATAAAATCCAGAGGCCAAGAGTTCCGACTATCGAATCAAAGAAGCGCGAGCTCTACTGTATCTACGCTATTGCCCGATCAGAACTCTACTGTATGAGATTAGTTATCCGTCTCCCCTGCCCTGTTAGAACAGTCTGGTCTTTAACAACACAACCTGAAAGGAAGCCATTCCTTTTAGTAAGTTTCTAGCCGTCTTGATGAGGGCAAGACTCAAATACGGAATAAGGAAATGGCACAGCTGAGTGCTAGAATCTTAGTCGATGGAAGTTAGATTCACTAAATGAATATTCGTTCCATTGAAATATCATAACTGTCAAACTCTTTGTTCTCATAACAGAGAACCCTATCATAGGCCCTTAGCCTTAGTTGGAAGCTAAACCAAAGCTAAGCTTGTAGGCTCGTAGAGAAAGCTATTGTGCAGTTATACCCACAATCCATGTTCCTGAACAGTCTCGTTCGAACATCTGATTCACCTTAGGGCGGACACTTCACTTCAAGCTTAAACCTCCGTCTATGATCGGCTTGCTTTCTCGGTATCGTGAGTCTCAACTCTTTAAGCCGGCTAACTAATAGATAGAGATATAGCTCAGTAAACACGGGAATCACTATCGCCTTCGGCTTAAACACGGCTACGCTTCGCTCTTTTTCACTATCGCTAGTCTGTAGTCTGTGAAAGAAGATTGCAATTTCTGGTCACTTTCAGTCTAACCCGGATTTACTTAGTTAGTCGGGACTTGCTTCTTAGCGTGTAGTGGATCAACCAGGCTAGCTTTCCTGTAGTAGAGCGCGGGGAGAGTGACCATCAGGGCCTTGAATAGGGTGTGCCTTTTTTTTCTTTCTTTTTTTTAGGAGTACTCTTGAATGTACTATACAGTAGGTTCTCAGTGCCCTAAGATCCCAATCCCAGATCGAGTTCCAATCGCAGAATTGTTCTCAAGCGAATGGCTTTTACTCAACCTCAATTCATTCAGTTAGGACCTCCCTTTATGTATGTCATTTCTATCCTTGCCAGCGTGAGGAGTCAGATCGGATTCTAGCACTTGCATGGAATCTGGGAGAGTGGCTATTTGCAGCCTCTCTTGGCATGAGCACTAGCATCTTGCTAACATCGGCTTTTTCCTCCGACTAGAAGGGGATCTTGTTCACGGCGGATTCAAGATCCTCAAATGTGGCTTTGGCTTCAGCTATCTCATTCGTTCTTTTTTATCTTTTTATTGGTAAGTAGCCCTTTTCGGGTTAGTTGAAAGACCAAGAATGGCCTCTTTGAAAGAAGACGACAGACATGCTGGGAAGGAAAAGGAAGGAGATGTGGCCTAAGTAGGTACAACAAAAGGTACTAGTATGGGCGCAATATGCGATTGGAAGCTCTTCTTTGGCAGGTTTCATGATTTGCTAATCCGATCTTGTAAGTTGGCTTATCTTAGGCCACCGACTGAGACGATGGCTTGAAACCCGGGTAGAAATCAGACCAATCGAAAACCTTGGAAGCAACAAATCGCGGGGCGTAAGCTGTTGAATAAGCTGTGGGTCTTGAGGCAGATGTGGCATCTTCTGAACCACCGTAGTTAGGGGGAAAAAGCTCATCTTTTTTCAATGCAACCAGAGGGCTCTTAGTACGCTAACGCTACTACCTGCCCGAGGATGTTTTTTGGTTTATGTCGGCCAAAGAAAGGGCTTCCCTATCAGCACAAAGAATCAATTCAATAAGAGAGGATTGGATTTCAAAAAGAAAAGACAAAAACCGCATTGAGTGGGGCCTGCCCTAAAATGGCCCTTACAGAGCTTCTCTATCAAGAGCTGCTAGTTGGTGGTTGAGGAGTAATAGGTTCCGCATAAGCTACATTTCGTGGGGGAGGCACCTATCCAGTACTTCCGAACTCGTCTTTCATCTACAGACATTGGGTCGCTAAAGCCAATAGTTCGGTGTCCGGGCAACAGCCACTCATCTTTGGTTGCAGCTTCGGCGGAAGCCTATGCTTTCAGTTCAGTTCCATTCCTTGGTTCTCCGGTTGATTGCCCAGCCCGCGTCACACCTTAAAAAGCTTTGGAACGGCAGTTTAACTTACTTCTCACGGACATTGGACCTTCTTCAAACTGGCCTTTGAACTTGAGCAAAGAGTCTATGGGATCTAATCTAAAGGGGAGCTATTTGCTAATCGAGGGCTTCACTTCCCTGCTCTGGTTCAAGACTAGCTAGGTATCCTCCTCAGTATCGTTACCACGCTAGCTTGAATAGTCTCAGAGCTTGGCTACGATTGCCTCGAAGGAATGCAGAGCTGTCTTATAGTAGCGAGCACCCCCCTTATGAACCTTAAACCAGAGGACAGAAAGAAAGCAAAAGGAGAAGGAAGAGAAGGGACTAATATATGTATGTTATCCTACTAGCAGTGACTAGAAGGAAGGGAGCCAAGTCACTAACTAGAGGAAGGGTCTACGATTGCCGGGTCGTGTTCGTGAACCTATAAAGAACTTAAAAAATGGCTGACACTCCTCGGAAATTACTGAAAGACTGGCCTACGACCCCTCACTGAAAAAGGTCTCTCTCTGCTTAAAGGAATTTAAGAAAAGTCTTTGGGCGTACTTTGACGAGGGGTGACAACTCCTTCTTTCTATTCTATATAAGTGCCAATAGCCGAAAAAAAATCTTACTATTAAAATAGAGGGATTCTTAGTCTAGCGCGTAGTTTAAAAGAATTAAATTAAGAGAATCAGCGATCTATGCCTTACGAACGTCAACCACCTCTTTAAGGTCTTAAGTAGTTAGGGGGCGCGGAGCCGCTGTTATCCCCTCTTAGCGAGTATGGTACCCACTCCTCTTATTGGCTGGGGATGTACACAGCAGTCGAAGCAACGTATAAGAAGCGTCGATCGCGATACGCCTTCGATCACCCGGATAGATTGAGTCAAGTAATGGCATCCACGGAGAGCTTACCTTAACTGGCATGACATTTAAAGAAGGCTACGTCTAGACCTGAATGAAGAATCCCTGAGTCTTCCGGTCGAGGCATATTATCTAAGCGACTCTCCTTTCAGTCTCACTTCCTACGTACCAAAGCTTTAGAGAGGGAATTCTTTATCTAAGGCAAAGTGTCCCTAGGGTTTCATTAATAAGATAGATTCCTTACAAGCAAGGGTGCAGATGAAGCAGCGCTCAAGCCTATAGCTAACGATTAGATCTTAATCTTTCTCGTAGGACAGTTCAGTGAGCCTTAAACCATAGGATAGGAAAGGAAACAAGCAACGGACCAGTTCAGTAATATAATTAATTCCTTCAGTTCCGTAATAATATAATAATAGGCGAAGGTATTGACTCGAGCTGCTATCTGCTCACCGCTCCTCTGTTCGAGCTACAAATCCACGAGAATCATGGACTATTGAGAATCGAGGTTTCTCACCGGGTCTTCCTACCCGTGAAAAAACGAGTTTTTGCTTAGTGACATCGAGGTCCTGGTTCTATTCAAAAGCAGCAAGAAAGCGTAGCGAGGTAGGTTTGAAATCTCACTTCCTACGTTCCTTGATTCTCCGGTACTAAAAAGAAAGTCTCATTCGACAGCTGTTACAGTCCTTCCCTTGGGACTGCTACCTTTAAGACAGCATTCTCTGGAGAGGTCTTGATAGAGCCTGTGCTAACGCCTTGATTCTGCAACTGAAATTCGATTTATTCGCTCACAGGAAGTTTACTTGTAGCAAGCGTAACGTAAGCGCTTACAGCCAAGTCAGCTCAGTATTTAAAGAAAGAGAGAAAGATGGAGTCTCCCGTGGGAAAGAAGCGCAGGACTGACTTTGATTGCTCGTTAGAAGAAGGAACGGAGTAGCTCTCCCGATAGTACGTATTCTTTTTCTAGTCTTGGGGAAGGAAATGAAATCCTATAGCTTAGCTTGAGTAAAGCCCATTAGTAGTAATGCCTAGGGCAACCTTAAGAATTATATTCCATTCCTCCTACCGTCCCTCTCCTTTCAGTCGAGCTCACATCCCTCTCACTTCGTTCGAGCGATTTCATACCGGTCGAGCATCTTCAATCTTCATAGCAAGAGTTCCTTCGTACCTTGCTTTAAAGCGATATTCTGTCTTTCAGTGCAAGGAATGAATAAGTTTGAGTTCATATCTGCCGTAACTCGCCTCTCGATATTCTCGGTGAAAGCATTTACATGTGGTGGGTTGCTTATGGTGAAAAGATTTCTGAAGTAATCCACTAAAATTGACTTTTCCTGGATCCGTCTGCCACTCTCCCGAAGCATCCCGAATGCCATGTATACTATTACGTTTTTGTCGCTGGGAGGCTTCTTTATGGAAGTCTTCAGTCTTTCTGTCACCTGCCTTAAGCCAGACCGCCCTTGAACGTTGTCTCCACATCAATTCTTCTTGCTCCAACAGGTGATTAATTTCCCTCGACAACTGCCTCTCCTTCTCTTGGGTATCTGTTGAGTCTGCCCTGTGCCGAACTGAAGCCAACTCTTGCTTCTTCTGTTATAAAGAACGTTGAATATGTCCAAACGAGTGTTTGTTCCAGAGTCGAAGATTAAGATTAGTACGACACGATTGAATCTTTTGACTGACTCGATAAAGGGCTGATCCATTAACTAGGCTATTCCAAGCTGTAGTGACAACCTCCTCGCACTCGCTGTGGCTCAGCCACATCGACTCGAATCGAAATCACTTCTTCTGGGGCCTGGATACCCTTGGTTGACCTTGACTATGAAGTAGTATAGGATCATGATCTGAAGTAGAGGCTACCAGATGTTTGACCACAGCTAGGGAAAATAACTCACACCAACCCAGAAGCCGTAGCTCGATCTACGCGCTCTCGTACTTCTCCGCCGGCCTTTCTTCGATTTGACCATTTGAAAGCATGTCCCATATACCCAAGATCATGTAGGGTACAGTCTACCAACGCCTCTCTGAAGGCTCGCATGAAACTCGGGGCTCGATCTTCCGACCCTGTCGTTTCACTAATGTGCAGAATCTCATTAGAATCACCGATAAAGAGAGAGCCATGGGAGGTTTGACTGGTTGCTTAGTCTTCGAGTTGCCAATAATGTTTTCTCTGCGAGGCTTGGGGATGTCCATAGAATCCAGTTAAAGGCCAACGCTTAGCCGGATCGTGACTCTCAATCACAGCATCCACAAAGCCAGTGGAATACTAAAAAATGCGTAAGTCAACCTCGTCTTTCCAAAACAATGCTAGACCCCCCTTCTTGCCACAAGGGTCAACACATAAACCATTCTTAAACTTCGTTATTCTTCTGACGTCATCTACCTTTCGGGACCGGATCCGAGTCTCCATAAGGAAAACAACGTCGGGATCTTCAAGTCTCACCAGATCGATGAGAGATTGAACTGTCCGGGGGTTCCCAAGCCCCCGGCAGTTTCAACTTCATGTTTTCATGGCGCTCGACGGGACTGGGAACCAGTCGCCGCCGTTTCAGTAGTGTTTGGAGTATCCAGATCCATTGCCTCAGATCTACTTTTCTTTGGACCATCTACAGGTTGAACCCGAGAGGAGCGCTCAGTTTGTTCCCATTTCTGACTTGTGCACCAGCCACTCCTAGCGCTAAGCATAGAAAGCTCTCACGCGCGAAATAGGCGGCTTATAAAGCCCAATTCTTATATTACACCTCCATAATTGAATGAGGTGGGTGTAATGGAAGGCTAATTGAATCGTGTACCGTGAGTGAGCTATTGGCCCTTCCCGGAATCTTCTTGCTATGCGTCCCGCCTAAAGTGGTAAGAAAGCCAAAGGGCGCCCTTAAAGCGAAAACGGACAACCCATTCCAGGCTTCGCCGACTGAGGATACTTGCTGTGGGATCTAGCGGCTCCAGCTGCGTTGACGATATTCCTTCATTGCGACTTATCTTGCACGATCAAGATCAAAGTGTCCGTCCGTTCGGTAAGTCAGCCAGTCGTCATCTTATCTTGCACGAGCATCGTCGTCCCCATCACTTCCTCATCCTCTAGAGGAGTTGAAGATACTTCTTTGTTCCTCTTGTTCTTCCTTTTGCTCTGACTTCTTCTCATCTAAGCATTTGCTTCGGCCTACACTCGGCCGAGCGGGGAATATCAAAAACAACTCGAACAAGACCGGGGTCAACCGACTTAGAAGAAGACACAGATACAGATGGGTCAACAGATTCAGAGGTAGACTTTTCAAGCGACACAGAGACACGGGTACATAAGGAATCACATCATCGCCTCCTCCTTGCTTCTTCGCGGACTGATTTTTTATCGGCTAAGGATGTGGATCAAAGGCCACTGATGCAGTCTATAATAACGAACCTCGTGGCCAATGGGAGCCTGTGACTTTCCCAAATGGAAGTAGACCGCCAACAGCACGCACTTGCAGCCTTGGTTGATAGGAATCAGTGGAAAGCCCAATTGAGCATTTCGAGAGCCAGGAGTGAAGTTAAGACTCGGTCAGCAACAAGATCACCTCCTTTTGCATCTGTCTCCCAAGCGAAGCTTCCCAGTAAGTTGGTCATAAACAACTCAAGGGATAAAAACCTTCAGCCACAGAATCGAAAGAAAAAAGCTACACTTATCGCAAGCAGCAAGCCATAAAGGGGAGGGGGAAATTCTAGTTCATTATGAGCAAGTAGGGGGCGACAACTAAAGAGGTAGCGAGACTAACCGCGCAGTAATATATTTAGGGAATATTTTACAATAAGACCTGGAGCTTAGTCTGTCGACTCTATGAGGGGAAGAAAGAATTATGATCGGCCATCATCAAAGAGAAAAAGTGCATCCCTCCTGGGATGAAATTTAGCTAATTCAGTAAGAGCCATGCCATGCGCCTATCTAGCGCATGATAGTTGTTAGGGATCCGCTTCCTTCTTAACTCCGGATAGCAACTCTACGATGTAGTAGTCTAGGAGATATCAATAGCTATAGTTTGCATTGGGTGCATCTAAATCCGCGTTTTTCTACCTGCATTTTACAGTGAAGCTGAACCAACTTTCGAATCGACTGACTTGAAGATAGGGCCGGCTGGATAAGTTCCCAAAGGCCCCCTGAGTGACCAGCTAAGTATCTGATTGGAGGAGTCTCTGGCATAGTTTTGAATAAGAAACCGGTGGTTGAAAGCTGGAAATCATTCTAAAGATCGGATTCGTCTTTAACCGCGGAACGTACTGACTCATCTTATCAAGTTTGATAAAAAGCCAATAGCCTGAGAAGAAAAGAGATCATATACGAAATGATCGCTATATAGCGAATAAACCATCTTTTCACTAAAAAGGGGCGGTGAAAAGAATAGGAACTGGTTAGACTTTATAAATAATACCTGTGGAGTAAAGCTCAGAAAAATGATCATTTCCGGGAACGGGTGAAACCCTTTCGTTCGTGCATAAAGATATGGATAGGGATGCCGTTACCAACCCATAGTAGTAGTAAGAAGCCTGTATATACGCTCAAGCAAGAAGGAGCAGGGTTTGATCAAAGTAGAATGCCTTTTTTGAAGAAAAGCACCGGTGTGAAAAGAATATATACTATAACGGCTGGCCTTTTTCAAGGCAAGGGGAGCTCATCTATTCATTTCCCTCTTACGAGCCTATGCTCAGGATGTTCTTCGATCCCAGCAAGTTCTTCGCTCGTGGGCTACCCTCTTAGCCCGTTCTAAGCTTAGATCAATACCTAATGATACATGTTCCGTCAATTGAATTGACTCGGCCTTTCGCCAGTTGGAAATAGAGGCAAGAGGGAGCCAAGCCAGCAACTGTGGTTGTGCCATTTGGGGGGCTAAAGTAGTCTAGCGGCGGTGAAGAGACGATAGTAGACCAGACGGGGACACCACCAGAACACCCGAACAAGGATCCATTTTCTTTCGTTTGCAGCTATAGTACATATGCGCACTTTAGATTTCTGTCTAACTAATAATATTCCTTAGCGTACTGCAAGACAGGTCAAATTCCATTTCACGGTTCTCTTAGAGGTCAAGATCGGCGATTACAGAAGCCTTACCCAATTTGATGTGATCGACGCCCCAGTGCAGTACAACGTACTCTTGGGAAGAGAATGGATACACAGGAAGATGTGTGTACCATCGAGCCTCAACCAGTGCATCATGCTATGGCATAACAATTACGTTAAAGTTTTCCCCGCGGACCCAAGGCCCTTTGAATACGAAGCCAAGGCAGCGGAAGTCTACGCTGATGCTTATTACTATTCAAAGGGCGATCTTCAAATCAGGTTTTTCGGTCTGATCGACCGATCGCCGCTATTGAAGCCCCGTCGAAGACACCAGTCGATCGGGCCTCGACGACACAAACAAGTCAGTGATGCTAGACTGGTATGGAGATGGAGTGCCGAACAACCAGTAAAATGAAGAAGAAAGCATTTGGTTCGGCTGTAGTTTCATAGATCTACATGGGAATCCTCTTGAGATCGATCATGCAGTTACGGCCAATCAAGCAGAGATTCGATTGGCCTTCCAGAGAGCTGACATTAGAGGACTTACACCCAAAGCACCAGAAAAGCTGTACGACATACGATCAGAAGTTCAAGATGATGTGATCGAAGTCAACCTATAGGCAAAAGCAGAACCTCGGCCCACATATGTCAGTAAGAACCTATCTAGTGAAATGGCCGAAGCGATTGTCAATCTTTGCAAGAATACAAAGACTGCTTTACTTGGGAGTCTTCATAAATGCCTGGCCTTGATAGGAATCTGGTCGAGCACCGGTTACCGATCAAGCAAGGCTTCAAACCTTACAAGCAACCACCCACAATAGAATTTCATCTGCTCTTTTCAGCAAGTCTGATCTATAGGTAGGGGAGGGCACCTTGGTATGACCTAAGGGGTGGACTGTCACTGAATTCCATCAAAATCCAATGAGCAACCCCCATTAGAAGAGAATAAGGGGTTACAACAATCATGTTAGACTAAGAAGAGCCTTGGGATCCAGTCCCTTGGACAGACCGATGCTGCGCCTCATTAGACAGCAGCGAAACATACAACTCGATGTTAATCAAAGTTGGTACGCTCCACAGCTTAAAAAGAAGGGCTAGCAAGCTTGTGAGGGTTGGTAGTGGCACGTAAGGCGCGCCCTTCTGTAAATGGCCTCCTGTCTTTGCTTGTGTTGTGTAGTATGACGTCCACGTCGTCTTTTACTCTTGTTCCTTAACTCGTCCCTTCGCGTAGCCCACGGAGCGGTTCGTAGGTTAGCTCGTTAGTAAAGCAAGGAAATCCTACTGGCGGTAGCGGTTGTACCTTTGACCTATGTCTAGCCGCTTCTTTGATCATCGCATTCATTATTGATTCACATTCTATCCTCGGGCGGGAAGTCTCAAAGCTCTTTTGCCAGCATTGAGGAACCTGATAATTTTGATTAAAGTAGTTATCCGATAGACGCGATTTGACAATTAGCGGAGGTGTCACCTTCTAAACCTACTTTTCTTGAGTCAATAGAGTACGACCTGGATCAACAAAACCCATCCCCGTCTGAGTAGAGACTTCCTAAGCTAAGAAGTTTTCAAAGCAAGGGAGGAATGAACTTCTAGCTTGATTACCGGGAACCCTCTCTTGATAGATGAAGAACCCCTGGCCAAGCGCTCGGAAAGTGCTCCTCCAGCTGTCTGTCCCGCAGAGAGGTAGTTAGAATAGACTCCGAGACAAGAAGCTGACAGAGAAGCAAGGGTCTTGAGGGGTGAGCCCTATGACTAAAGATACACGAGCTCCTCTACACCCATTTCCTCGGAAAGCCCTTTTGCCAGCTTAGCGTAGAGAGATAGCCCCATGAAAGGAAGAATATATGGGTAGATCAAAGCCGGCTGAAGGCCAAGAATGGGATACGGGGACGAAAGCTCAGAGACCATTTGTTCAACTTCTCTACCAGAAGCGGAAGATGAACCCATATGAATTTAGTTCTAAACCACCTGATTGATATCATGGCGTAGATATAACATGATTCTATTTCTTAGCGGGAAGAGCCTCTCCAGCCTTAGGGGAGAACCAAAGACCCCTTTCTCTTCTCTACTTAGCCGCGGGCAGAAGATCTCCTCCCTATAAAGAAGGGAGCACGGTCTTCATTCGAGAGAGCTTCTTTTCAGTCTTTTCCCCGAATCAGCACGATGGTCATCTCCTTCCTACCTGACGAGCACATCAGACAATCGGCTCTTTCATGACTCCATAACAACTACCTTATCCATTGATCTCTTGTGAATGTGAAGGTCCCAAGAACTACCTTCGCTTTTCAAGCTGCAGCTATTGCTATTGTTGTGCTTGGGAATTGTTTGAGCTTATATCGATCGTTAGCTTCACTAATCTCCCCACGGTTTATCCTGCGATTTATCTTTACTGAACCTGGCCAAAGGATTTATTTTACAATGTATATGTCTTAGTTGACAAAGCTGTTTACGTAATAGGCTGCTGGCTAGAAAGATAGGAATTTGGAATGTTGAGATGACTGGTAAGTTTATCGAAACACTCGAGTAGATGCTTTCAACAAGCCCCGCTCACAGATAGCTAATGAGCTAGCTCTTTGAATTAAAAAGGAACCAGCAATACTGGATGCGATGTTTGGAACAAAAAGACCACCAAAGGTTCCCGAAATGTTCGCAAATGACTTGTCATATGGCCGTACAGAAGAACACGCAGACATGGACAATTTAAAAAAAAAATGATTTATTAGACTCGGGTTCACTCCAAAAGAAGAGCTGAGCAAAGAAAGAAAAAGGGTGACCTCCGTTTTGGTAATGAAAAAAAGATCCCTAGCGGTTGTTCTGACATGTGATTAACCGAATCAGCTGCGTAGCCCTCTTTCACAGGGGGGGTGTGTGGCGGCATAGCCTGCTTCCAGAAAGTAATTCATGTTGAACCATTTACTTCGTTTTAAGCACTTCTTCTTATATGCTCACTTCGATGCTCGATTTTTGCCTTGCTTCAGGCCCTCGCCCGGAGAAAGCTGGAGACGTTGCAGACATGTCCAAAGCAGAACGACCATGCTCGGAAACCACAGGTGGCGTGGAAGACAGGTTCCCGAACAGAATTAGTTGAAAGCGAAAATAGAGAGTCCCAGAAAGAGAAAGAAAGGGTGAGGAAGGAAAAAGGGGCCCATCGACTGGATTACTAGACTGCCTTCCTTGCTTGCCTGCCATGGTACACTTCTAGTATGAGTGTACAGATCTATTCCACCAACATCAACTGAGGCAAGAGCGTCTTTCACAGCTGATTCAAGAACAGCCATTCTTATTCTTTATTCTCCCGGGATCAGAAAAGGCTAGGCACCAAGGCTACGAAACTAGGCTATGAAAGCAGAGAGAACTCAAACTCCTAAACTAAACCTAAGGCAGCCTTTCTCCTTATTATTAAAAAAAAATAAGAAATAGCACCAGCCTAATCCAAGAATGTCGACTCTGATCTTTACTATTTTGCTATTCAAAGCAATCTGCCCAATGAGCTACGGGTATATGAGCTAAGGCCAGTGGATTCCTCTCTTTAAATTCCTTAAAAAAGAAAAGAAGACAGGACAGACAGACTTGATCAATCAAGTCAGCAAACTCAAAGCATGAGTTCTACCCTTTGATCGCTATTAGATATCTGATATCAGAAAGATACGCGGACGACTTTACTATAGTATAGGTCGGATGTTTCCGTGAGCAGTAAGCAGCAGATCTCCCCTTATTGATTTTGGGAAAGCTGGTGGCCGCCTGTGAATTCAAGGCAAGGGGCGGCCTGATTCGACATTGTTGTTTACTCTGATCCGGTCGAGGTGGTTTTCGTTTACCAGCGCGTAGGCGGTCTAAGTTCCTATGACCGAGTCTTTCTGGCCCCTGTGAACATCTTTTCTTAATGTATTAAAGAGGGCCTCTCTAACCGGTGAAAAGTGGTGGGTGTCCACTAACGGCCATTCCTGGCTCGGCTCCGATAACGCAATTCCGGAAGGAGTCGGTAGTTGGGCACTGGATCCCTTCGGACCTGGAGAACGTGTGACGCTGGGTCGGGGTTTGGTGAACCAACTGGTCGCTCCTCTAGTTGAAGTATCGGGCCCCTTTTTCTTTCGTTGCCTAGGTTACACCTTCGGAATACCCCAGAAGGGAATTTTTATCTATTTCCCTCAATCTTCACTTTACGCCAGGCCTCCCAGTTCAAATACGTCATAAGGCGTGGAATTAGACCAAGGGGAATCTCCATAGGAACTAGTCCCTCAGATTTCGCACGTAGGAGATCGAGACACAGCCCCACCCAGGGCTATGAGGAAAGATGTAGATCGATCGCCTCAGATAGACAACTACATAGAGGGTCTCTACAAGTCTATATATTCTTTTTTCTTTCGTTCCCCCCGTAAGATCACCAATGAGGTCTGCAAGTTTCAC